>NC_056746.1:711793404-711900904 GCF_019279795.1 Protopterus annectens
TGCTGTAGGTCACATGACAAACTCCGAAAACACCACAAGTGATGATATGGGCTAGGAACCCACCAATTCGCTTCCAGCCACTGTCACTGTCAGGACTGGTCCAATAAGTATGTGCTATAACAGGGGATAGTATATGTTGATATATCGTAACAGTTGACATATGTATGGGTGTACAAGTAAGATGAACATGTTAAAGGTGGGCTTACCGTGCAAATATGGTGTGCATTGTGGGATATTGTGCCAATAACTGTAATGTACAGTATTTTAGACAGATCTGTGTTCTATTCTACATAGCAGTTTTGATATGCTATGCAAACAGTAGTTATGTCTATTGGCAATTACAATACTCAGTTTGCATTCATCTGATAGTCTAGCAGCATGATAGCAAAGATAATTTTAAGAGCCAGATAACTATCCATGCACATAACACATATAATATCCACCTCTCTAATATCATTTGCAAGCAATGCAGCTGTGCATGTGTACATGTTATGCAAATGCGTAGTGACCCTTGTTACAGGGCTGAACCTCTCTAGTATCGTTTGCAAGCAATAAGAGCTGTTCATGTGTACATGTTATACAAATGTATAGTCACTCTTGATACAGGGCTGGTCCTCTTTAGTATCATTTGCAAGCAATAACAGCTGTGCATGTGTACATGTTATGTAAATGTGTAGTGACCCTTGTTACAGGGCTGGTCCTCTCTAGTATCATTTGCAAGCAATAACAGCTGTGCATGTGTACATGTTATGGAAATGTGGAGTGACCCTTGTTACAGGGCTGGACCTCTCTAGTATTGTTTGCAAGCAATAACAGCTGTGCATGTGTACATGTTATGCAAATGTGCAGTGACCCTTGTTACAGGACTGGTCCTCTCTAGTATCGTTTGCAAGCAATAACAGCTGTGCATGTGTACATGTTATGGAAATGTGTAGTGACCCTTGTTACAGTGCTGGACCTCTCTAGTATCATTTGCAATCAATACCAGCTGTGCATGTGTACATATTATGCAAATGTGTAGTGACCCTTGTTACAGGGCTGGGCCAAATGGCTATCTGCACACCTACATAGAGTGGATATTGAGAGTAGAGATACACTGGTTGAACTACCAGGTTTGTATAGCCCAACCTCTCATTGCCAACCTAATAGCCGCTTGCACATACTGCATGTAAGGTAGTGCACAGCACTAGTAATGAAACAGGTTGCATATCATCTTTAACTCCAGTGTAACATCTGCAGTAGGAGTGTAAGATGTAGGAGACAGCTGCACATGTGTAATAGCCACTTCATAGGTGATGGCTCACACTATCTGATTATATCCTGATCGTGTTGATAGTGGCATCAGAGTCTATTGATACATGACTCTGTTTGGAGAGTGGGTGTCTGTGCCCAGCAGAGCTCATGGTCCTGGTGGATATGTGAGTATATACCCAGAGAAGGAAACAGACCTGTAGACACTTGCACCATCTGTAATCAACTAACAGGATGTGATGTGCTCCTCAGAGGAGGATTGCTGCCTAAAGATAGCTACAATGTTTCCGTAATAGCCAATGTTGTCACGTCCATAACACAAATATTTACATGTGAGCTTCACTGTCTAAAAAATCTCCATAAGCAATACGTAAACTAAATACCGTACTTGGTACTTGTAGTACTGAATGCTCATACAGGCATGTCCACTAGTCAGCTACTGGTGTTTACTAATGTCAGCTTTGTGTATGTGGCCATCCTGGGGGAATGTAATCTCTATGCCATGTACACTGCCAAACCCACCTAACACCACACCTCACACATTGTTTGGGATGCAACTACAGGGGTAAACTGGAAAGCAGCCCAGTCTACAGCCATGACTGGACTGGACAGTCATGAGGTGTGGGTTAACACATGCAGCTCATCAACACAACCAACACATACCCTTACCAGAACACAGTAAGGACACCCACACACACTACCAGAAATCACACACATTCACAGACACTTCTAAGTATCTGGCCAAACAAATGACCCCCCCAAGCTGGAAGAGACAGACACTGAAATATACAAACTGTATGACATAGTTTGCATAATTGTGCCACACCTCAGAACACGTGGCTGGAAAAATGCCCAACAGTACTCATTTGTGAATGCAAACTCTAGCACTATGTTACACACCAACCTATATGAGGGCATGCATACTGTCAGCTGCCTGTCTGCCATGATTAGCCACATACCCATACACTCAGACCACCTTTTGAACTATACACATGGCTCTGGCATATTCCATGTTGTTGTGCAGGACCTGTGATGCAATAGCCTGGACTGCATGGAAACACATGTAGGAACTGCAAGGTCTTGTAGCCCATGCAGGTATGTCCCAAGGCCTGGGTAGCATTCTGCCATTGGCCAGAATGATACTGCAGTACAGGGACAAAAGGATTCCACAATTGTCTAGTGTAGTGGTGCAAGTCAAAGGGTATTCAGTATCTGTCTGCCTGGGATAACATGGTTGACAGACCATGATGCTTTGCCAGACAGGGCCTGCACCTGTCTCCCCTGAGAATCTGGATACTGCCTAGGGCTCATGCTTCCCCTATAGTGTCTTCATCATGCACAGTTCAAGTGAAGGTCCACTGCTGTTACAGGGACAGCCAAGCAATAAACTGTGGGTCTCGCTACACAATGATACATGTCAGAAACACTATATGGACACACATATGTCAAACTCTAACATGGAGAACATATCTGTGCAGTGGCTGAGACATGTTTCAATGCTCCAGAGAGCACACTTGCATGACCATGTTATAACACATACCTCACCTCTTGCCCATTATCCTTTATTGGAACACACGGGCTGCAGGTGTGTCCATATTCCTGAAAGATATGTACACTCCCACGCTAGTTGCACTTGCATAACTTCAGATGCATTATGCTGAGCAACTACCTTTGTGCCAAAGTGGAATTCAAATTGCACCTTAAGACAGATCACCCACCAGGCTGCGGATTTCCCAACTGTCATAATGTGCTGTAATGGGGAAGATTAGGTCTGAGACAGAACCATAATAATGGCTATGCTCAACTATTCCATTATGAACTGGGAAGATTCCTCATGTACCACCACCTGCACTCAGTGCATGTTGGATTCCATCGACCCCACTGACCTGGATCACAGTAGTCACACAAACAGGGCTAACAGTATGCTACACATTGTTAGTCTCCAATGCCAATGTTATGTTTCCTAAGAGCAGAGTGGTGACTGTCATGGCACCCATGTAGATGGGCAATGCATGTGCAAATGCTGAATCCTACACAAATGAACCTTAAGCAGTCACATATGTGCAGTGATTGTACCATTGAAACAGAACCAGGATTCAACCCAACACAAACAAGAAGGCAAACTGGTGGTACCATGCTTTAAACTGTACCACAGAATGTAGTAACTGTTGCAAGAGTGAACAGTCACACATGAGTGTAGGTGATCCCTGGTCAGCCTCAGTAAGATGCAGATACACGATATAAAACCACGCAAAGCTACTGTGAAACTAATCAGCCACATATCAATGAGGCCAAGCAAAGAGCATTTTATAGCTGTGTCATTAATCATAAAGGCAACGACAAGACCTGCCATGCTGCACAGCACTATGGCATGGGAAGTACTGCACCTACAAAAATAACACCCGTTCATCCAGACAGGGTCTTGGCGAACCTAAACCCACTCCCAACTCCTCCCCAACAGGTACACTTAGTAATATATCCATGTACACTACAGGGCCCCTGTAATAACGACTATGCAGGTACAAGCTGCACTCTCTAAAGCCATACATACAGCTTTCATGAGACCTGCCAACATCCCATGGTGTATCCTACACAAATGTAAGAACATTCAGCTATCCACATGTACATCATGTTTAATCATAGCTCCATGTCAGGCTGTGTACACACTGAATGGTGCACAGAAACAGTTATCACACCCCACAAAGGGGGAGACACCATTGATAATGGGAAATAGTGCACAACTACCCTGCTGAGTCTGGTCTGTAAGGCCATGAACTGTGATCAACGTATTTGATGTACTTGGTACAGATGTAGATGACAGTAGGGTTGATTCACACTGCATATCATGTCCTTGCAGGTTGTAGGACACCATCACCCATACTGTGTTCCAGCTACACTCAGTAAACTAGGTGTATATTCCTATGTCACAGGAGTGGTTGGCAACTGGACTGCTGGCAGAACCAACACTACAGAAGATGTCTGACTAATACACGCACATCAAACCAGTGCCAGCCACAGTAATACAGGGTTCATTCCTGGTACTCCCCCTCTTTGTTATCTATAACACACAGACTAACACAGAAGGCATCAGCCTATTGATGTTTGCAAATGACTATGAACTAGGATCAATAGTCGACTCAATGTGTGCTACGTTCAATATACAGAAGGGCCTTAGTGTGTCAGATGTATGGTGTGTGATGTATGGCCACACTCTGACAGCTAAGTATTGCATTGTCATCCCGTATGTTACAAACCCTGTACCCATGAACTACCACCTAGGCAGCAGTCAACATAATGGCAACTGTGTGTATGGGATGCAGCTGGGCAGTACTCTTTCCTTTGATAGTTACTTCACCACACCAGACAGGTAGTTATATGTGGCACCCCTAATCATGACAGGGTGCCATCCAGGAATATAGAGATAATTGCTCATCCATACTCAACACCCATATGACCCATAATAGATCACATATTTCCTTTAAGGGCTATTGCCCATGTGTAGATGGCCAACACTGCCCTTCCCAATCCCTAGCTGCACTATGTAGCATGCAGCCTAACCTGAATAAAGCCATGTCCAACCCAGAGGTGTTGGACATGCTACACTTAACACATCCTGACCCCAAATAAACACATACTTCATGGACATCCACCTTTCTAGTACAAGGATCACAACATGCCTCATTCTCTGTACCATACACTTAATATACTCTTGCCATACTATGCATCCCTGTCCAGTGAAGCTGCACATCGCCCCTCTTTGAGACATGGTGTGATGACCGCATGCCAAATATGTCAGTAACCCTGTGGATCAGTTCTGTAGCACTGCTTGAACTGGCCACTGAAACTTACCTGTCTGCCTAGGCTCATAAATGGCCCAGGGCATATAGTCTACTAGATCACTATGACCATACATGCTATAGTTGATATCCAACCCTGAAATACCATCAGGCTAGTTATTGGCCCATGTGTTACACATGTGCAACACAGGCAATACATGGCAGGATGCTACACAGCTATGCAGTGCCATGTAGATGTATATGGCAAAACACATACATGCTTGCAAGTCTGCAGGGTCACAGGTCATGTCTCTAATGGCTGTGTATGACTATATATGTGACATATACACAGCATTAAAGTCGATTGCATTAATGTGAACACATCCAGGCATGTGCTGGTAGGTAAAGACACCAGTACAGGCAAACAGACATGCCCACGTCAAGACAACATCCACATGGTGTATGAGCAATGTCATCACATGACACACACATATATGGTGATAACATCACATCACCAGTAAGTGTCAAATGCATGTGACTTATACATGTCAGTGGTGTTAGTGTCATGTAGATTTGCAAAGATGTATTAGTAATCTTAATAAATGTGATACTTATGTACTTCTCTGTGAGTTACTGTGACCTATCTCCATCATTACGTCTTCCAGGTATGCCACATAGCAGACTGCCGGTGTACAGCCACTTGGAGGATGAGGTCCTTGTCCCATACCTCCTCGACAACCATACAACACTATTCAGCCATATGCCACAGGATGCACAGCAGTGGGATGCCCTGTTGGAGGAACTCTGCAGGAGGATAAATGATGTTGTTGGTCACAATCGCACCTATCAGCAGGCGCCGACACTGCACTGACCTCATAAGATGGCAAAATAGCATACTAATGCATTCACCAGGGAACAAGGTGCAACAGGTGGGGGGGCACTCCCCCAGCCCCCACTCACACATACTGAGGAGCTACTGGCCAACCTGTGGACACCTGCAGACCTCCATCCACAAGCTTTAGCTGGTATTGTGGAGGTGGGTGTCTCTCAACCACCGAGCCTGGAGTTGCCTGGTAAGTCACTACTGCACATATAACACAACTATATTTCACATAGTTACATGTGTTACTGTTCAATATGCAATGTAACATCATATGCCAGGCATGTATGCACACATGCCACATACTATAGTCTGCTACTCTATGTATGCACAGATGTGCATACTCCATAGTATAGTGTATTGTACTGGCTTATGTGCTAACATGGACATTGCACATTGTAGCTATCACACAGGTGTGGATAATGATCTTACTGCTGTGACACTCCTGTTTAGGTACCTCTGGCATTTTGCAGTGACAGCAGCCTGTGTCAGGTGAGATTGTTATTATTTACCAGGCTTGATAATGCATGGAACATATTCATTGCATGCTATCTGCCATAACACACGTACACATAATGTATGATGGTCCTGTTGATGGACACTGGTCAGACCTGCAATGCATAACAGTGCTTACACATGTGAAACAATTGAAGACTATATGTAACACCTACACTAAACCTTCCAAACTGTCATTGCCAGATGTGTGGACAACAGTGAATACAATGGTGGAGGTGTGTTTCACTGTAGGGACAGGTACTACATATCAGCATTACACATGATGGGAATACAAACAGTACTTTACAGAGAGCATATGTGTGCAACAACTCTAAATGTGTTGAAGCTGGAGTATGACCGGCCCACAGGATACACCCTTGTGAATTTTACCCTTGCTATGAATGTCACACAATGTCATGTGCTATCTGTATTGTCCATGACATGTAGTGGGATGACTGCAACACTGCTCAACTATCCTGCAAAACATGTCTCACATCCCATACATACCACCCTTTGTCTGCATAACCCTGTCCTCAGTGGAGCATATGACATCTATGGGTGTATGTCATATGGGATAACACTGACATGTGAAATAAGATGGCCATCACAACCATTGGACAGAACATGTGTACACATGGCCATGGAGGATGGCCAGAGACATGAAGCAACACACACAGTAGAAGTGATGTGCATGTGTGTACACCCTGTTGTACATTGGCTCAACACAATACAACTATGGCCTTTGTTTAATGGTGGTATTGCAGATGTGAAACACTAAACATCGTACAAGCCTGTGCACAGCATTTGTAGGCATAACATGAAACCACAACATAACATGTCTTGAACATCTTGAGTGTGTCACGACATGAAAGCATTCACCTATACAGTATCCAAATACAAACATGTGTTGCACAACATACACATACAACCACATCAGGCCACAGATACAGTACATTCACCTTGCTGGTGTCAGACATCACTGTCATGCCTGCTCCTCATGTGTGTGAGGTACACAGATGGCATGTGGGACATAAAGTACTGCTAAGTTAGCCATGTGTGGGCATAGTTGCCAGGCATCAGTAATATGGTTGCAGATGTGCAGGGGTGTCATCTGTATACTCTTCTGTGACCTGTGTCACACATTCCACATTAGGGTTTAGTGTGTATGCACCTCAGTGACATGGGTCACATTCCACATTAGATATGTATTGTATGTGAACATAGTCATGGCTATGAACTGTGTCAGTACCTCACACTGTATAGCAATTGTGAAGCCATATGATACCCTGCAATGGCTATGCACATCAACTCAATGTGCAGTATGTCCCTGCTTATTTGTAGGGTGGACAGACAACATTGCGTCAGCTGAAGGCCCATGTTAGTATAACACATCCCTGCATTGGGACACCATTACCGTACTGTAGATTGGAAAGGACACCATTGTGTTACACATGTATGCATGTCATTCAACACATCAGCAGAAGACATGTCATACTACATGTGATTGGCAAGGTCATACACCACACAGGAGGCCGGTGTACTGTAAACCTGTGCTGGTCTGTGGCACCATTGCAAAGTAGGGACAGCCATGTCAAACATGTGTGTACAGCCACATGCACAATGTCTAGACTCAACTGAAGGGTAGGCGGAATAATGTTGAACAGACATGTACTGCTTTGTGGGAGATATGCAAGCTAGGGTTCAGGCAAACATAGTATGCAGCCGACATACCCTACTGCGCATGTCCTCACAAATAGGGGCAGTGGCCAACACATACACAATAACAATCAGTGGCAGATGTACAAAGGTCAGCGATGGTCCGTCAACATGTGGTGCATGTTGCACATACCATTGCAGTGCGGTGCAATGGTGCAAAGTGCATGCATTGTGTTGCAGGTATGGAGCATAGGCTACTAACACAAATGGTGCAATACAGGTATGTATGCTAACCACCACTATAATTGTGTAAGGTGCATGCAGTCTGCTATAACACATGCATGCTGTTGTGTGCAACTCAGGGATGTATGATAACTACCACTATAATTGTCTAAGTGGAAACTATAATTGTCTAAGCTGAATGCCATCTGCCATATCACCTGCATGTAGCATGTGTGTCTGTGTGTCTGTCTGTGTCTCTGTCTGTGTGTCTGTGTCTCTGTCTGTGTGTCTGTGTCTCTGTCTGTCTGTGTGCCTGTGTCTCCGTCAGTCTGTGTGTGTCTCAGTCTGTCTGTGTCTCTGTCTGTCTGTGTGTGTCTTTGTCTGTGTGTCTAGTATAACTTGTAATGTACAGTTCTTTTCTTCCCCTCACAGGTGTTGATGTAGGTGCATTGCCCTCCTGTAGTCCACCTGATGTTAGTGTCCTCACAGACACTAGCAGTGATGATGATAGTATGATTGAGGCACAGGCAGGGTTGTCAGGGGCTGAATCTGTGCCATTGGTTGCCATTTCACCTGTCTCCCCCTCATCCTCGCACACAGTTCCCCTGCCTACACATACCTCATCACCACTGGCCATAGAGGAAGGACAGTTGGCGGGTGGTAGCATGGAACAGGGAAGTGTGGAGACTATGGAAGGTGTGCCTGCATACCATGATCTCAGTCAACTGACTGGTGATGTCCCACTCAAGCATGTGCCCAGCACTTCTCATAGGAGGACCACTGGCCAACATGCCTTTGCAAGACAAAGCAGGTGGAGTCACCAGACACATGTTCTGTGCTGTAATGGAGGCACAGACACATGCTGAATAGCACAACAGAGAATGTCTGAGGCTTCAGAGGGCTGCTGTCTGCTCATTAACTGACAACATCCAGGCACTTGCAAATGCTCACCATCATCTTGCAGATGTTTTTTATAGACAATTGAGTGACATGGTGGGAGTCCTTGACCGTGGCATGTCAATCCTTGAGCATGGAATGTCTGTGCTAGAACATCTGGTGGGAGTGAGGCATGGGGCACTTGGACGTAGGTCAGCTACATCAAATGTTGAAGGTCTACGTGAACATGCTACTGCAAATACCCACTCCCATAGTGGTGGCAGCAGCAGCAGTGCAGCTGGTGCTGTGCAGTCCACACCAGGCCACAGCAGGCCATGTGAACATGGTCCTGGACAGTCCCAACAGAGACATGATTCCAGTGGCATGTGTCATCAGACAGTACCCAATCTGGACCTCTGCCTGGTAGTGCCTGTGCAACTCCTGGCAGGTGCAGGTCACGTGGCCATGGCCAGTCACCATGAACTGTGAAACCTGCTTCATACAGTCTGCAGCTGTCAGTACTACCCCTGTGTAGGCCAGACACATGCCAGACCTGTGTGCATGCATACAAACACACCGGAAACATATGTAGGGCACCTCAACACACACACGCATAACATCCACACACGCCCAGTGATATCCCAGGCCCTAAAACACACACATGATGTCAACCAATGGCACAGTCTAGGCCTCTGGCAAACATTATCACCCTGTGCATATGATGATGCCTGTGCTGCATCCCTGTCATCCACATCATCAGTGCAGGGGCATGCTCATATGGTCTGATGCACAGGGTGAACAGACTATGTAGACAATTGTAGATTAATATTGTTGAGTAGTGTTGACAGGCAGCAGACATACCATGTATTACAGTTTTAGAATGCATTTTGTACTTTTGATAATATGTATCATGTGTAACAACACTAATAGCATTGATCTTGATGTTCTGCCTTCCTCTTTCAGGTGTAGTTGCATGTGCCGGGGAATGCCGGTGTTTTTGCTTAGTGTCCCATATGTACATGTTGACTACCCAATGGTCAGTATGACAATACCTGCATGCACTTTGTAGCTCCCACATCACAGTTATATTCTCCCATGTTTCAATTATGTTTACTGTTCTAATGATCCAAGAGCATGATAGCTGTGTAGTAAGCTACTGTGTTCAGAACCATCACATCCATAGTGGGTGACATCACAGGTATAGTTACCTGGAGCAGGGAGGAGGTAAAAGAATGCTATGCTGGATGACAAGGGTAAAGGCTAGTGGAAATAGTGGCTTCTCATTGGGAAGCAGTAATACCCACTGCCATGACAGCATGCAAACACAGACACACGCACACACTCAGGGATTCACAGACACAGTAACACATACTCTGACACACACACACACACACACACACACACACACACACACACACACACACACACACACACACACACACACACACACAGTTGCCAGTGTTCGGATGAGAACCCCTGCCTATGTGCATATCATCATTGTATTACTACACAATTACAAGACGGGCCACAGAGATTACACATGTACAGGTAGTCGAAATGGCCTATGATTGAGGACATTGACAGGGATACTACAGTGCAGTGTGTGTATGTGGGGAGGGGGTCCATCAGTACGCTATGTAACAACAGGTCACACCCCAGGGTGTACATGTTAACAGGCAGTTAGAATGCCCATCTATGATTGATGATATCAACAGGATTGCTAGATTGCATTGAGTGGATGGGGGAAGAGGGCAACATTTCACTATGGTAAAATACAGCCTCACTCCAGGGACTGGACAGCCACACGCACACACACACACACACACACACACACACACACACACACACACACACACACACACACACACACACACACACTGTGGCATTCACAAAGATATACATCTATGTCACACACATACAGACACTTTACCTGTGTGAGGTTCAAACACCTGCCTATACCTTTCTTTCTATACTTCACTCTGTACTGGTGTCAACAACAGTCTTCAGGAGAGTGAAAACAAATGGGATGTATTCACAACCATATGTGGCATATATGCACACACACACACACACACACACACACACACACACACACACACACACACACACACACACACACACACACACACAACCACACATGCCAGTACTGTGAATCAATCACCTGCCTATCTCATGATAGGTATTACAAAAGTACAGCACTATCGCATCCGGTACAAAGCTTACTGACTCTTTTCTTTGCCAACTGTGCTGATATATGCACAATATATGCACAGGGGAGGTATTACTGTTACAGGTGTCATGAGGTTTGCCTTCAGTGTCACCCTTACAGCATTCTACATTGTATGTCTTCCACTTCAATTAACAAAACCTGACCTTAGCAGTTACACAGGTTATTGTAAGAATGGTTGTAACACACCAGTGAGCTGTCCTCAGTAATCATTCATCTGCAAAGAAGCCCCACCACTTAGTAGTCATGTCCAAACATGTGTCCATACCTCATGTACGGCTTACTGTACTTAAAGCATATCACTATATACAGTTGGCAATGTTGAGGCTGTATTGCAACAGCATGACCTACTAAGACAACAGTCACCTTCAGACATCAGACACTGCACACACATGGAATCTACACAATCCATCAATCCATGTACACATATGCGGTCTACATCAGTAAATGCACTAGCAGGTCAAGAGGATACATTCCAAACCTTCCCCACATCATGTGTGAAACATAGCTGAACATTGCACCATAATGGATGTTGTATTCATGTACTGGTAGGACACTACCACCTTCACCGACTAGCCAAGTGTGCATATATGACAACAGCACATATCAGCGAGACACACACAGCATTATTCCATGTCATTCTCCTACAAACTGTTACTTGACAGTGCCATGGTGAAGCCAGGGCAATGTAATGGTCAACAGTGAGCACATCATATCTGCCACGCACACCTCATGTTTACTGGAAGAGTGCCAGCAATGTGCTCTGTTAGAGCTAGGCAGTACACTCATTCAAGCATGTGCGAGGTCTGTGGCTTGTAAGCATCTCACCCCAGCATGTACTGGCTATTGTGGTACTAAGGCTAATGTCCAGACAGCACACAGCATGCATGGCTTGCAATTGTTGACATGGGGTATATGTAGGAGCTGTGGCCACACATGGCTGCACATGTCATGAACATATCACCTGTGACTACACCTGTGACTACACAGGAACATACAGAGCAGAGCTGGATTTCCCTGTGTCTGTCAATACAGGCCTTGTGCAGGTCCTATGATCCTGTTATTTGGGTATGTTTGTAGGCATTGCATTACGTGGACATATCTAATGACATACATGCCACATGGGGTGTTGTATGATATGATAGGTGACATGGGTGACCAGTAGACAGGGAATACTACCTCTGTTAACATAGATATTAAACCTTATGTACTGTTAGCATGCTATCTGCCATGTGCATGTGTGTAATGACTGTAGCCACCTGTATGTAGAAAGGATAACAAAAGCTATGGTAATGTCATTTATGTTGTATGAGTGTGGGATGTACATATCCAGGGCAGGTACAGTTAGGTCATATCCAACCATGAGTGTTTTGTTTACTGGTGTACAGCAACAGTCGACTGTGTTAATGCTGACAACGTCCGAGGGACCCTGGTATGTGTACAACTGAGCTGGTTACAAACAGTGGTATTGTTGCATTGCATAACACATTATGCAGCTGTGTCTGTACATGGGTACTTTGCACAGCTGATGTAGGCCTAGATACAGTCCACCAATCGAGAGTTATCTGGTGGTCTACCATACTATGTCATACCACATATGGATGTGTGTTGGTAGTCTGGGGACAAGTGATGGATGTATATGAGGATACAACCTAGAATACAGCAGTTGCTACTGTCACTTGCACCTGACTCATCTGTGATGCGTTATGTCAGAGTAGTGGTCTTTACATGTAAATAGCCTTTATGAATATGTGTACACCACCACCTGGAATAGTCCATACCACTGTTATGGCCCACATGTCTGGATCTGAGTTATATGGTAGTAGTGCAATTATGCACTACAGAGCCTTCAGCCAGGTGTTCCTCACTGCACAGATGTCAGTATTCTCCATTGTAGGTTCTACATTGAGCAAATGGATTACTAAAGCTACACATCTAGCACTGGTTAGCATAAGCATCCAATGCAATTTTCTTGTAGGTGTCAGGGTGTTACTTCTGGGTGTAGGACATTTGCCTTGGAATGTGGCTATATGGGTAAATGTGACCTAGGTATTATCCACACACGCATGAAACATGGATGCATGTGCTCTGTGTTGAAGGCTTGTCGTTCAGTCATGACAGCCTGGAATGACAGACACTGGACAACCTCATAATAACTGCAGGACATTGGCTCATTGTTTTGTTCTAGCAGGTGCCACTCGTACCATGACATCTCTGCAATTGGCAGTAATGTGCCTGGTAGCAAATGCCTCATGTACGGTGACAGACAGCAGCAGAAATTGTGTATATGACCAATGTGTGATATACTTAGGGTAGCAGTCCTGCTAATAATGACTGCTAACACAGCCGGGAGAGGTCATCTTGACACCTGCACCTTAGTACCATTACACAATGTGGCTCACAAATTATGCTTGCACATGCCACTGTTCCACGTATAATGCTACTGACCACAACCTGCTATCAATGTATGCCTTTCAGGGCAGCAAGGTGTGTGACACATGCTGTAGGTAGCATCTGCCTGTGTGTCCCAGGTAACCTATTGTCTGTCACATCCACACATGCATGAATATGTATACTTAACATATATATGTCAGTACTTCATGTACATGTATGCATGTGTATCATACAGCACAGACACAGATATATAATTTAAGGGCCACATACAGGTATCAGGTAGTAAACCAGTATGATGTTCATATATACTGACAGGTAAGATGTACATAGCTGTATACCTATGTGTTTACAATAGGAGTCCATTACAACATGTTCTGTACATGTAAGTGTATGAGCATGCACACTGTGGCCTTCTGTTTTTAGAATCGGAGTGCATCCCAAACAGCCCTGTGCTACTAAGTGTATGAGCGTACCCACTGTCACCTTGTGTAATTTGAGTCAGTGCATCCAACAAGCCCTTTGTTACTAAGAGTAGGAGCATGCCCAGTATAACCTTGTGTAGTTATAGTCATAGTGTATCCCAAACGGCCCTGTGCTACTAAGTGTATGAGCATGCCCACTGTAACCCTGTATAGTGATAGCTTTTGTCCATTCCACAGATGGCCATACTCCAGTTCAGGTTCCTGTTGTGCTACAACTATACCTCTCATGCCTACCTGTAGAAGATGTGTCTTGTTTGTGCATACAGGTTGTAATGGACACCTACTTTAAACACACAGGTTTACAGCTATGCACTTCGTGACTGTCAGTCTCCTTGGTGTTGTCCTCAATCTTAGAAGGGCTGTCTGACTGCCATGGAATTTGTAATCTCTGTGGCGTGTCTCATAACTGCATAGTACTGTAATAGTGATCTGTAGATAAGCAGGAGTTCTGATCCCACCACTTGCAACTGTGTGTGTTTGTTTGTGTGCGTGTGTCAACAAATGTCTGAATGTGTGTGTCAGCAAATGGCTGAGTGTGGTTGTGTGTGTGTATTTGCGTCTGCATCCTGTCATGACAGCAGGTTTTGCTGCATTCCAAAGAGATACCTCATTTTGCACTGGCCTTTATCCTTGTCAACTGCTAAACCTCTCTCTTCCCCCCTCCCCACTGCAAGTAATCAGTCCTGTGATGTCACCCAGCTCAGAAGTGGAATCAGAGTAAGTGTAATTGTATATGCTCTGTGGCACATACCCCAACTGCATACCACTGTACTAGTTACCTTTACATAGGCAAGACATGTATGCACAATACTGGCAAGTGTGTGCGTGTTCGTGTGTGTGACTACCCTGTAGCCAGGCATACACATGTGTAATGTCTTTTAGCACACCATGGTAGCCATCTGTGGTGACCGGTGTCAACAAAGTATTACATAGTTAGGAATGGTAAAGAATACACAGTCAAGCACAACTACAGTTGGGTATGTTATTTTCCTGTGCTACTGTCGAACAGTGACACAGAAGTGGTCGCTGGGGTGTAAGTCCATCCCCATCATTCCCCCACCCTCACTCCACAATCCCTGGGGTAGATTACATTCTCCATCCTTCCCCACCCCAAACTCCACATACACAATAACCATTCCTTCTCTGGTGAACTGCTTAAGATTTACATGTTATAACACAAGAGATGCCTCTGCTTTGTGTACACGTCAGTTCCTTTGGAACCCATCTGTGTCACAAAGGGTGTTCAGATATGTGTGTGTGTGTGTGTGTGTATATATATATATATATATATATATATATATATATATATATATATATATATATATATATATATATATATATATAGCTGAGTCTGTGTATATGTATATATATATATATATATATATATATATATATATATATATATAAATATATATGTGTGTGGTTGTGTGTGTGTGTGTGTGTGTGTGTGTGTGTGTGTGTGCGTGTGTGTGTGTGTGTGTGTACACATCCTGAAATATATATATATATATATATATATATATATATATATATATATATATATATATGTAGTTATGACAGTTGTACAGATGTAGACTTGTCTTTGTTGTTTCACAGAGTACACTACATTCAAGGGTACTGTACATATGTACACAGTGACTGTCCCATTTGTTTTTAGTACTGTGAAATACCTGTAGTAAAATGTGCATTATAGACTCCATGTATACAACCCAGATGGCTTAGTGATATGTTCATTGACCTCAGTGTGTATGGTCCAGGGTTCAAGACCTGCAAGCTTTGTTGATACTGTCAATTAGGACTGCATAAGATGGCTGTAAGTAAATGTAAATGTGTTTTCATGACAGTAAGCAGCATGTACACGCAAGTAACAGACATGTACAACTCGCAATACACTTGTAAATGCCCTTATTTGGTAATCTTGCTGATGTCACCCACCTACAAATACACCTCTTGGGCTACTGTAATCCAGTAATCTCCATGGCACATGCTGTAGTGCGTTAAACTAGTTTGGTAGGTGTTCTAATCCCAAACAGGTCAAGAGTGTGTGTCTGTCTGAAAAAAGTAACAATGCTTTTTAGAGTATGCACACTCTTTACAATTCACATAGCCACCTTTGGTATTCCTGCTGATGTCACCCTCCCAGAAATACACCTCTGGGAGTGCTGCAAGCCATTGTTTTCTGTAGCGCGTGCTGTAACTGCGTATTGCTATAGTATGATAAACCATTTAGGTAGGGTTCTATTCCAAGAGAGGCCAACTGTGTGTATTTGCCTGCCTCAGAAAGTAACAATGCTTTTTAGAGTATACACACTCTTTACCATTCACATAACAACCTTTGGCATTCCTGCTGATTTCACCCACCTAGAAATACACCTCTGGGACTACTGTAACTCAGTGTTCTCCGTAGTGCATGCTGTAACTGCATATTGCTGTAGTGTGATAAACTAGTTAGATAGGGGTTCTATTCCATGACAGGTCAACTGTGTGTGTGTGTCTGTTTGCCTGAGAAAGGAACAATGGTTTTTAGAGTATGCACACTGTTTACTATTCACATAACCACCTTTGGCAATCCTGCTGTTGTCACCCACCTAGTAATACACCTCTGAGACTGGAGTAACCCAATAATCTCCATAGCACATGCTGTAACTGCATAATGCTGTAGTGTGATAAACTAGTTAGGTAGGGGTTCTAGTCCAAGACATGGTAGGTGTGTGTGTTTGATAGTCAAAGCCTGTGTGGAGGTGGTTGTGAGTGTCTAACCACTGGGCATGTTGGGGAGTGGATTTTGTAGTTTTCCTAGATGGTGTCTGTATTATATGTCACAATCAGCCAAGGGACTGTGTTGGCAAGCCATACCCCTACATCTGGCAAAAGGCCTGGTGAACAAGGTATGCAACCCTACTATTACCCAGAATGCATTCTGAACCCATGTGTCATACACAAACACACTTGCCTAGAATATCCCGCTATGTTACTAGTACCTTGCACATTGATGACAGATAGTAAGCATGGTGTAATTGCAGTGGCACCCTGTCCAGCAGTACAATAGGCACATAATTGCAGACAATGTGCCTTCACTATGTTCCCCAATGGATGCCCGCAACATATGTGGTGCCATCAGATGTGATCCACAGAGGCTATACAATGCCTTACACATGTGCCCTATATGGACTGATGCCACTGACACCAGGGAATACCTGTATCATGCTATCAATGCACGTGCAGGCTCAACCTGCTGTCTATAAGCAGGTCCTGCCATACCAGGCCAGTATTGGCATATCTGAGGATAACAGTCTGTGTACACAACATGTGCTGGCCAAACCAGGTACACTTGTACATGTCACTGTACATTATTGTGGGACATGCACATCCCAGGCAATGTCCATGACAAGGACTGTCAAACACAGACACTGCATGCATTGCAAAGCAATGGCCATACACAATGGTAACCAGGATGTCAGGACAGTTCATACAATACCCTTCTGTGTGGGACATTGCAGGCACTACACTCCTGTACTACACTGCACACCATTGTTGGGTGGCATGATGCCATGGATTACCCCTCACCCAGCCTTGTACAGCCATCTTGCACAGCCAACCACTACACACCCATGAAGCAATGTACACATGCATGTCAGTGATGGCACCTTGTGTCTGTGTGTGGGGTATGATGTTCCCAAACACAGTCACACCCAGTATAACTCTCATTGGCATACCGACTGATGTCAGACACGTTCACATGCCCTAGCCCATAGTACCTCCGGATATCCCCTGGTGGTGCATGTAGTACCTGTGCATTACTGCAGTGTGGCAAACTAAGTAGTTAGGAAGTATATTTGTTGGCCTGGCAAAGTGAGTCAATGTGAGTCCATTAGAGAGTGTGGTTGTGTTGACAACGACATCCGTTCATGTGTACAGCCATGTGTGCTACCCCTAATGTATGTCTACTATATCTCTGTTGCAGATGTCGCTCACCAGCACACATATATGTTATTACAGCATACCAACATGTCAGCTTTGTGGCGCATGGAGTGACTAAATGCACTTGTAATAGTAATGACTAGTCAGTCAGGGGTTGGAACCCCTGTATTGGTAGGTCTGTGACAGATGATGCTTAGGTTTTAGTCTCCAATCCCTTCTCTGATGTACTTTGCCTCTGTCTGTCCCACCCACTCACTCTCTGGTGGATGTGGAGTTGTACACCTGCTCAGCAGCTCGTGTTTTGTAAGTGATGGTCATGATCAGGTGATGGGCTCTGCACCTATTGCAGTCCTCCTCTAGCTGATTGCATGTGGAACAGCTGTAATGATGTTCCCATAGTCAGTCGCATGGAAACACAGTATAATATGTAGGAACATCATGTTGGTGTTTGCCCATGACAGTCACTGTGAGTGGAACCTGGATGTAGTGTTTGGTAAACAGCATCACAGATGATATCTGGATGTTCCTCAAACAACATGCACAGTGGAAAATAGCCTAAAGACAGGAGGGTGATGTGCCAGACATGACTACATAATGTAAGTGTAGCTATGCTTCATTCAGACTACTGCCAGTTTAACAAGTTGTGTGTGGTAATGGCTATTCTGCATGTTTTGAAACTGACAAGACAGTTCGTGAGGGAACTCCCATCTGTAGGGCCATCTGTGGACTGGTCAGTATGTGGAACCATTTGTTTCCTGTGTTACTCATTGAACACACATTGATGAACTGCAGGAACATAGTGTGATGATTGCAGTCAGTACATGGTGGTAGTAATGACAGTTACTGCCATTGCATCCCTGACTGGATGTATGTCACATGAAACAGTGGTATGACAGTCACTGTCTGGGGTTCAGTGACATGCCAGTAATGGGCCACTGTTCATAGCTGCAGTCACAAGCCTTCTTCTCTTTGTACAGATGTCATGCAGTATATATGCATGTGCTGTGCTCCCTCTGCAAATGTATACCATCTGTTGTGTTGGGTTGATGGTCATATCTATGCATGCTGTTATATGTAATCCTGAATGCTGTTGACTATTACTAAGCCATATCTGTGTAAAAACTGCAACACCATGGGCTGTATGGGTTTGGAGGTTCCGGCAGAACCTCCTGTCCCACTTCAGCTGGCCATGGCACCAGGCACCAGCACATCTGGGGCCCAGCCTTGGACCTCCACCTCTGTTGGCTCTGCACCACCTTCTGGTGGAACCGCCACTGAGGATGGGGCTTGTCCCCCCTGGGAGCAGGTCCAGACAGGAACTTGTCCGCTGTCGTACAGTCTCGGATGTGGTGCATAGGGGGCTCAATAAGGGGTTTTGAGGCCAGACACACCAGCTCGAGGGCAGAGTGTCACATTTACTGGGTGAGCCTGTCCCTCCTAGACAGCCCCCAGCACTGCCACCTTTGCGGCTGTTTTGGTGCAGTGGTGGCTGCCCATGGCTGAGTACCTCTGTCCCACTATTTCCAATCTGGGGGCTCATGGGCTTGTGACTGCCAAACACCCCTCCCCATCCAAGGTGTATCCCCACACATGTGTCATATACTGACCCTGTATGCTCTCTTGTCTGTCATCCTACCCAACCTATCCTCCACGAGCATACCTACTCCCCTTCCCCCACATCCCACTCTCACCCTATGGAAACAAAAGGCTAATCAGTTCCTAGAACAACATTTGCCCCATACATAGCTGTCCATTTCACACACGTGTCTACTGGACACATGTAACCCTTTTAATATGCATCACAACATACTCCAGTTGTCCTCACCCATGTCTCTCAGGCACACGATTCTGGTATGCACATGACTCCTAAAGGTTCCAGGTACACATGATGCAGACAACCCCATTGTACACACAACACTACCAGTCCCTCTATGGTTACCCCATTTACCTTTTTCATGATGATGATGTCGCACACAGCACCTTGCAAGAGTACTGTTCTCACATAATGATTGGACAAGTACTGTTGTGTTAATGTAAATAAAATGCACAGAGTGATGTATTTGGCCAATGTACAAATGTTTGCGTGTATTAATGACACGTCTGTCTGAGGGGGTCTTGATATTACAAAGGACAGCACCACTACATACTACAGGCATTGCTGGTGTTTCCCTTTTCATTCCTTTGTAATGCTTTGTTGTCACATGGGATGTTCTTGATATATCTATATATATGTATGTATCTATATCTGGACATAAACGCACACACATACATCTACATGATGGAATACATTTCCTATACTGTTGAATGACTGCGCTGTATGATATGTTTGTGATAACATCCAATGTCAGTATATCTGCCATGGCTTAGTGTTAAATCACAATAGCTGTGTGTGCAGAGTCCTGGTTTCGAACCTTGCAGAGGCCATTTATTTTGTTGCTGGGCAGGACAAGGCTGTTGGATATGGAGTGATTAAGATGCATTAAAGCAGTTGTGAGTGGGTGTGCATGAGTTTGAGTGGAGCTAAGCAATGCTAACCTCTGGTTACAGTTTCTTACACTCAGTTTGCCTCTACATTGCTTCACCAGTGTAATACTCGCATACTGGTGGCCAAACAGGCTTACACCTGCTTGCTCCCGCACTTGCAAATGCACTGCATTTGGTATTTGCATATGACACTCACACCCCTGTATTACCTTGTGATGCCTACTACATCGTATTACATGCCTACAGTATCGGGAATGGCAGCCCATTAGGCGAAAGCATGCCGTTCGACTGTACGGAATCCGCGGCCTGTCCAGAGTTTGACTCATATTATTGGTGTGTTCCTCTTACAATCTGCACCAATATGGCTAATACATGGGAACTGACATGTTTCAATACAAACAAGTAATTGGGTTTTGGAACCCACATCCTTTAGCTGAGTCATGCTACTGCATACCTAATATTTTATCATCTTTCTAAGGTTGTAAGTGGAATATGTGCTTTCTGTCCCTATCAGACCTCAAAAAAGATTGGGGACAAATATCAACTGAATCAGGGACACATTTAAATTATTAGTGCTATTAACTTGACACATTGACAGACTCAGAGCATATGAATTCATACACATTTTCTGAGGTAAATGATGTTTATAACTTTTAATTGTTGTCATTATTCATTATGTGTAATTCACCACCTTTCCTCCAAAAGTCACTAGTTTTAGGAGGGATTAAGTTGGACAGAGTTAGAATTTGAGTCAAAATCAGGGACGTCCCTGTAAATTGGGGACAGTTCAGAGGTATGGTCCCTATTTGTTCCCACAATGGTTTATGTCCTGTCCAGTGGATTTGCTCTTAGGGGTTGGAGCTATGGGCATCAGCTTTGGCCATTTTGGAATATTACTTACATTCCAGGGGTGGTCCTAATACGACTGCACCAGCCAACACCTGCACGCTTAGGCCCATAATTGCATACCCATAGTTCACCCACCTGCCCCTCCTCTACAGCACTCATCCTTACTGAGGGTGCAGGTGGGGTATAAACACACCACTACACACTGCCCACTCTCCACGTGTCGGGACACATGTACTTTGTGTCGACCCATGGGTTATCAGGCTTGCACAACCTACTGGTCTGTGTACTTCTACAGCCTGGTTTGATGAATCATTACTGGGACTGACTCCGATGATCATTAATTTTTGGGTGTCCTACAAGGGACATCGATGTCTATGTTTCAAGATTAGACCTGGCAGGTCGCTCCCGCTGGTAGTATCCTGCCGGTCGTCTGGGAAGCAGTGGTGTGTTTACTTTTATTGTGTGTCTGTATGTCTCACTGGCCTAGCTGGGGGGGTGGGGGGGTGCTGCTACATGTTACACGTTTGTCTATTGGACCCCTCACCCCCATATGCATGGCCTGTGAACATATGTAAGTCATAACTGCTGTATCATATCCTTGCTATATACATGTGTATATTTACAGTCACATGTATATGTATATATATATATATATATATATATATATATATATATATATATATATATATATATATATATACATATACATATATATATATATATATATATATATATATATATATATATATATATATATATATATGTCCAATAACATATGGGTCTATGGGTGTCTGCATATGTATATATCTATATGTGGGTATGTATATGCATTCTGCCTCTGTATATATACATTTGTACTACGGAGAGGGAGAGGCTTATTTCTATGTCACTATGGGTAGATATACACACACATACCTCTACATATATACATCTACATCTGGTTATTCAATTCCTTGCCATATAGATTACACTTTGCTGCAGTGGGACTCGTAGTGGGTGTGGCTGCTTGTTGGGCGATGCATCTGCCCAATGAACACATTTGCTTACATCCCTGGGGCTGTCCATATAAGCCCACATCAGCCAATAACTGCACACCTAGACCCATAAGTAGCTGCCCATAGTTCCCCCACCATCACCTCCTCTACAGCACCCATCCTTACTCTGGTCGGTTGTGAACATACCACTACACGCTGCCAACTCTCCACTTCACGGGACCCTGGTCATAAAATTGTCTCGACCCATGGGTCATCAGGCTTTCCCACCCTTGTATTCTAGTTATGTATACACCCCAGCCGGAATGGTCGATGTATCACCTTCTTTTGGTCTTGGCAATTTTTGGGGTGTCCTGTAAAGGATGCACCTGTCTGTGTTCTAAGATTAGATTTCATGGGTGCACTGTGTACCCACCCAGGTTGTATCCTGCCTGTGGTCTGTGGAGCAGTGGACTATTTACATTGTTTCCAGGTTTGTGTGTATGTTTCCCGTGTCCTGCTGGGCGGGGGGTGGAAGGTCATGCTACGTGATTCATGTTTCTTGGTTGGGTCCCTCACTTCCATTGGCATAGCCTGTGAACATATGTCATTCTTGTGTGCTGTTTCCTATCATAGCTGTATATCTGTGTATATCTATGCACACACACACACACACACACACACACACACACACACACACACACACACACACACACACACACACACACACACACACACACACACACACACATACACACACACACACACATATATATATATATATATATATATATATATATATATATATATATATATATATATATATATATATCTATATATATATATATATATATATATATATATATATATATATATATATATATATATATATATATATATATATATATATATATAGATACATATCATCTTCTTTCGGCTGATCTCGTTAGGGGTCACCACAGCGGATCACATATTTCCATTTCTTCCTGTCCTCTGCATTTTGCTCTGTCACACCAACCACCTGCATGTCCTCTCGCACGACATCCATAAACGGTTTCTTAGGCCTTCCTCTTTTCCTGTTACCTGGTAGCTTCATCCTTAGCATCTTTTCCCAATATACTCAGCATCCCTCCTCAGCACATTTCCAAGCCAACATAATCTTGCCTCTCTGGCTTTGTCTCCAAACCTTCCAACCTGGGCTGACCCGCTAATATAATTATTCCTAATCCTGTCCACCCTCGTCACACCCAGTTCAAATCTTAACATCTTTAACTCTACCACATCCAGCTCAAACTCCTGCCTTTTTGTCAATGCCACTGTCTCCAACCCATATAACATAGCTGGTCTCACTACCCTCTTGTAGACCTTCCCTTTCACTCTTACGGGTACTCATCTGTCACAAATCACTCCTGACACTCTTCTCCACCCACTCCATCCTGCCTGTACGCTCTTCTTCACCTCTCTTCCACACTCACCATTACTCTGAACTATTGACCCCAAGTATTTAAACTTATCCACCTTCGCCACCTCTACTCTTTACATCCTCACCATTTTTCTATCCTCCCTCTCATTCACACACATATATTCTGTCTTAGTCCTGCTGACTGTCTTTCCTCTTCTCTCTAGAATATATCTCCATCTCTCCAGGGTCTCCTCCACCTGTTCCCTACTCTTACTACAGACCACAATATCATCTGTAAACATCATAGTCCATGGGGACTCCTGTCTGATCTTGTCTGTCAACCTGTCTATCACCATTGCAAATAAGAAAGGGCTCAGAGCTACCCTCGTACATATCCTGTACCACTGTTACATACTTCTCTGACACTCCTGACTTCCTCATACAATATCACAACTCCTCTCTAGGCACCCTGTCATATGCTTTCTCTAAGTCTACAAAAACACAATGCAACTCCTTCTGACATTCTCTGTACTTCTCCATCAACACTCTCAGAGCAAAGATCGCATCTATAGTGCTCTTTCCCGGCATGAAACCATACTGCTGTTCACTAATCATCATGTCCCTCCTTAACCTAGCTTCCACTACTCTTTCCCATAACTTCATGCTGTGACAGATCAATTTAATCCCTCTGTAGTTACTACAGCTCTGCACATCACCCTTATTTATAAAAATCGGTACCAAAACTCTTTTTCTCCATTCCTCAGGCATCCTCTCACTTTCTAAGATTTCATTAAACAATCTGGTTAAAATCTCCACTGCCATTTCACCTAAACACCTCCATGCTTCCACAGGTATGCCATCTGGGCCAACAGCCTTTCCATTCTTCATTCTCTTCATAGCTATCCTTACTTCCTCCTTGCTAATCCATTTTACTTCATGATTCTTTATCCCTACATCATCCAACCTTCTCTCCCTCTCATTCTCTTCATTCATCAACCCCTCAAAGTACTCTTTCCATCTCCTCAACACACTCTCATCGCTTGTGAGTATGTTTCCCTCATTATCCTTTATCAGCTTTACCTGCTGCACATTTTTCTAGCTCAGTCCCTCTGTCTAGCCAATCGGTACAGGTCCTTTTCTTCCTCCTTAGTGTCCAACCTTTCATACAACTCTTCATATGCCTTATCCTTAGCCTTCGCCACCTTTCTCTTTGCCATGCAACTCATCTTCTTATACTCCTGTCTACTTTCTTCATCTCTCTGACAATCCCTTCTTTTTTGCCAACCTCTTTGCCTGTATACTCTTTTGTACTTCCTCATTCCACCACCATGTCTCCTTGTTGTCCTTCCTCTGTCCCGATGTGATACCAAGCACCTTTCTAGCCACCTCCCTTACTACTTCTGCTGTAGTTACCCAGCTATTTGGGAAATCTTCACTGCCACCCAGTGCTTGTCTTAACTCATCCCTCAACTCCACCTCACAATTACCCTTTTTCAATTTCCACCATTTGATCCTTGGTGCTGCCTTCACACTCCTCCTCTTCTTGATCACCAACGTCATCTTACAAACCACCATCCTATGCTGCCTAAATAAATATATATATGTGTGTGTGTGTGTGTGTGTGTGTGTGTGTGTGTGTGTGTGTGTGTGTGTGTGTGTGTGTGTGTGTGTGTCTGTAAAGCAATGCATACCCCATGCAAACGCACTTACACACGCTTACTGGTGTTTATATATGCTTAAACCTGCTTACTAGTGCCTTATTCATTATGACACTGACACTTCGCTCCAGTTAACTTTTAAATGTTATTTTACAGGTTATACAGTGGACAGATGTTGCAATATGTTCATGTACAGATTACCAGTGGTAAATCGTATGTGATGCAGTGGGATTCGGTATGGGAATGTCTGTTCGTTAGGCGGTTGCTCTAACCAATACACTATTGCTGTGCTGCTTCATTTGCATATATACCCATATACCCATGGCTCCTGGTAACCCAAACACCCCCGCAATGACTCCCTAACACCGCAATCATCCATTCTCCAGTTATATTCGCGGTGTATCCACACCACTACATAATGGCCACTCCCTACTCCTATAGACCCATCCCATCAGTTGACTCACTCCACATATCCTCAGAACTCCCAAACTTTCAGTCCACAAACATTGGTGACATGAGCGACCAAAAGGACACTATTCGCAATTTTTGGGTTGTCCCACATGGGACAGGCATGTGTTTATGTCAAGATTAGACTCTATACTTCATTACATCCTTACTCCCATTAACATGATACTACAATAAATTAATAAGTATGACTATGTGATAACGCACATGTTACACATGTGAGCCTAATTATGTATGCGTTCACCATATTTCTTTTACAAATAGACCAGTTTAGTAATTGGCGTTGTCATAGCAGGCAGATCACAGGAATGATTCCATGTGTGGGAAAGTCCTCACATATGATTTTTTTCAGCACAGCACTGACTTTGGGCATTGTACACACTTCTGCGCTTTAGCAGTTTCGTCCTTTCCCTCTTATGCACAACCTATTATTCTATCTACTGTCAAGGTTTGTAAGGCACATTCATGTTATTTATGTCTGCATATGGAATTAATGTGTTACAGAGAATATACTTCTACATATTGATGTCTGCATGTGTGTATGCATATATACTTATAACGAACTCGCTGACCTCCACGGGGCAGTCCAGTTATAACCAGCCCATCCAACCCTGGCACGCCTGGCTCCATAATTTCATACCCATAGTTCCTCCACCCCACCTGAGTTCAACATACATGCATACCATCCATTGTCCAGTTGTTATTGCAGCCATGACAAACCTCCACACATTGCCCTCTCCCGAGCGTTAGGGGCCCTACATGTATGTTGTCCCAACCCATGTATTCTCAGGCTTTCCCACCATTTAGTCCTTGAACATACCTGCCCTTGCTTGTGTAATGGTCAGATGGCCAAATAGCCTATCAATTTTTGGGTAGTCCCACCAGGGCCTAACCTCTGTGTGTAAAGCAGACTTAGCAGATCAACAATGTTACTCCCACTGATAATATCCTGCCTGTGGTGTGAGTAGCAGTGCTTTGCTCACTCTTGCCCAGCTTGAGATGACATACGCTGACAGCGCTATATAATACTGGACTTACTGTTGATTACCTTCTCATTCCTTTTGTATGCTTTATTGTTACGTTGTTCTTTCTTCATAGATATATATATATATATATATATATATATATATATATGTGTGTGTGTGTGTGTGTGTCTGTGTGTGTATATATTATATATCTCTACACACTTATATACATTTCCTATGCTGGGCACTGCTTAAACCTGCCCAAACGCACTCAGACTTGCTTACTGGTACTTATATATGTTTACTGCTGCTTATTTGTGCTTACACCTGCTTACTAGTGCCTTATTCCTTATGACAGTGCCACTTTGATTGAATGACATTTAAGTTAAATATCTCATGCGATACTCTTATGTTGGTTTTACAGCAAAATGACATTCATTGCACATTGAAAACAACATGTGCTATTGCTGGGCTCGAGCCATGAATGCCTGATCATTAGGTGGATGCTCTAAACACTACACTATTGACATTTACGTTGATTCCACATGTTTTTCTATTTGAATGAATTTGATGTGTAAGCTATGCTCAGTGGAGGGCAGTGACGCTCAAACACACTGCGCTTTGCTTACACCTTCTATATTGCAGCAATTCAGATGTATAATAGGGACACAGGGAATCTAATTGTGAAAGCTCTAGGGACAGGGCTCAACATTCCACTATGTGCTTGTGTGTTTACTACTTCGATTTTATTTCACTTGTTCGTGGACACCCTCGTATGCTTCGCATGCATTTCGGTATCCACGGACACTGAATTACTGACTTACTATTAGAGGTGGGCTCTACTAGTAGGCATAGTAGGTTTTGCAACTGTTTGGGCATGTTTATGCCTCCGTAGAGTACTTGTACACACCCCCTGCACTCACACACGTTTCCTGTGCATGTCGATTGTGCGGTGGTGCACCCTCATACATATTCATATGGCACTGCTGCACCATCTGTAGTGAGGACGCTTGGCGCAATGCTAAAACCGTCCTTGCGCTGAGCTTCTTGAATCCCGGGGTTATTTTTTTATGCACACTAATATACATGGATGGATATTTACTATATGATCCCCTGGATTCTAAATGCCCTGCATGGCGTGCATGATTAGTGCAGGAGCCCTAGCAGGCAATGTCTGCCGTGTGATCCAGGAACAGTCTGCATGGGTCTGCACAAGAGCTAAGCACTAATCATGCACGGACTAAGCCCTGGTATGCAAATCACCTCATTTGCAGGAGAAATTCATGCAAATGAGGGGATTATGCAATCCAGGAAGCTTGCAATAATCCATGCAAGACAAGTGCTATCTGCAGAAATGTACTTGGTTAGTAACCGAGTACATTTCTGCAAAATCCTAAGCGGAGCTATGACAGCTCCAAATAAAGGCTGCATATCAGTCAGTAAGCATGCCAATGGCCAAGTATAAGGCCATTGGTATTGCAAACAATAAAAAAAAAAAAAAAAAAAAAACTTTTAATTTGTATACATCGATCTCGGCTGTTTAAGCATATGGCAGCGGCGCGCAAACAGGATTGGGGGAAAATAATAAAATGAACCTAAAATAAGCATTCTAACTAAAATCAGTATTCTGCCAAGCAAGTCAATGGCAGGCAGAAGACAACCTGGCTAGTGAGTAGTGTTTGCCAAGAGGGGAGGCTCAGTGTGAGACATTTAACTATGCATTAGCAGGCAATCCTATGCAAATGATGGGAAGGATAGTGAATCACAGTTTTCCCCAGCATGTGAAGCAGGTCCCAACAGTGTATGAGTATGAATAGCTGGGTGCAAGACTAAGATATAGGTGACATCATGGGGGTGTGTGTCAGGCATACTGCAAGCGGATTGGAGCCCTGTGGCTTGGGATTGCTCCTAGCTTAGCATAGCTAAGCTAGGGGGTGTGTCTAAACCTGCCTAGCTCTCTTCACAAAGCTTAAGCGGGCATGCGTGCTGCGCACTGGGTTCTAAAGAAAAAAGAAAAGTAAACCAGGAAATACCAGCTCTATACACATTTGAGAACTCTGTTTGTGCAGAGCACCACTGGCCTTAAACAGGAAGGCAATGGAATGGGAAAACAGCAGTAGAAAGGTAATCAAGGAGAATTAGCTCAGCTGGCAGGTGAAATGTATCAGAATCAGCCAATTACACAGGCAGCAGACCAGCCCAGCCCAGAACACTACTATAAACTAAGCAAACACCTTCCCCTCTGGTCTTTCCCACAATCTACACCACCAGTGTATACAAGTGGAGACATTTTAATAAACAAGCCTACAAAATGAGAAGGGCTGCAGCAGGCAACATAGAACAACATGTGCAAGAGGCTGAGGGTGGTGAGTATGTGAATGCTGCCGACCAACCCACAGTGAGGAGACGGAGAAGAGTGTACAGACCAAGGGTAACCTACCAGGAGTTACATGTACTGGAGACTGTGGAGCACTATAGGGTGGACAGAGACCTCCTACGACAAATTGTTGTGCTGTGCTGGCCACACCTGACACACCAAATTGACCAAGGGGAACCCTTCCCAGTGGCTATCAAGGTATGCATAGGCCTAGGTATACTAGCCATAGGTTCCTCCCAAAGCACAACTGGGGATATCATGGAGATCTCACAGGCATCAGAATCCAGAGTATTCCACCAGTTCCTGGATGCCATGTCAGCACATGCCAATGAGCACGTATATTTCCTCAACACACGTGAAGTGCTGACCAGAAATATGCATCTCTTCCACCAAATAGCAGAATACCATGGGGTTATGGGTGCTATAGACTGCACATACATATGCATCAAAGCACTACCCGGTGAGCAAGGTAAGGCCTACATCAACTGCAGTGTCATCCCCTCCATCAACTACCAGGTCGTATGTGATGCCCAGGACATTATAATGAATGTATGTGCTGGCTGCCCTGGAAGCTATAATGATTCACACACATATGGCATCTGACACAGCTGTACCAAAGATTTGCCAATGTGGACATCCCCTACGGTCACTTAGTGGGGGATGCTGGGTACACACTGGAGCCGTGGCTGATGACACCCATCAGAACTGCACACCTGAACAACAACGCCAAAATGAGGCACATGCACAGGCCAGACATATAATAGAGCATGTGTTTGGGATGCTCAGGTCATGGTTCCAGTGTCTGGACACATCTGGTGGAGCCTTGCAGTATTCACCAGCTACATGTACCTAAACTATTATGGTATGTGCTATGCTACACAATATGATCCTGCAGAAACAGCTGCAGCAGGAACAGCATGGGCCAGGGTCACGCAGCCCCCCACAAATGCCAAGCCCTGCACAGGCACAGAGTGACTTGGAGGAGGAACAACCTGAGCCTGCCACAGTAGGCAGAAGGAGGCATGCCCAGTATGCCCTGGCCTTGGCAAAGAGGCAATGCATAGCACATGCACTGACGCAGTAGGGTCCCAGGGAATGACACCTCTCTCTGACTTGCATATACAGTAAAAGGAATGCCAAACATGACACTACCTGTGCTTAACCATGTATAGGAAGTGTACTATGTCCATCCGACATAGGCAGCCCTCCAGCACCATCTGCAAGTCTGGCACACCCTCAAGTTAAGTCAATCAACCTACCAATTGCCAAATGGAGTAGAATGTGTTGTTACCTGTAGTTATGGTATGGATGTGAGCATGCAAGGGAATTGGGTGGCCAAACATTATGGCAGCAAACAGTAGACACCCATAATGGCACCATGACATTTGTAACACATACTGGAGTCACCATACTAGCCAGCACTATACAGGGTGACAAATCCCACTGCAGTAAATGGGCTGAGCGACATGTGTGTCCATAAGACTCACACATGCCAGTCAGGAAGGTTCACATACCCAACAACAGTCTCAGCCAGCAGGAAAGGTGTAGACAAACCCAAACAGAGCCTGTGCCATGGCCCCAGAATGATGGCTATGGTTAACCTACCCCCAGGCCTACACAGACAGACCACAGCAAGGCAGGCAGTGGGATGTTAGTTCTGAAGGGTAGGAAGTCAGACAATAATATGTAGGGCAACCAAAGCCACGATCTGTAGTACACTGGTATGCCTCTAGTCAGCATGATAGTTAGCAATACAGAATGAAATGGAGTACCTGACATACCAGTACAGTCATAGCAAATGTGTACAAGTGTCACATGTGCCCCCCACATCCTACAAAGTAATGTAATAACAGTCAGGTGTGCCCCGCAACCCTGTGTAGAAATGTAGAAATAGTGAGGTGTACCCCCCATCCTACATAGTAATGTAATAACAGTCAGGTGTGCTCCCACCACTCCTGTGTAGAAATGTAAAAACAGTCAGGTGTGCCCTCCCCGCTATGCAGAAATGTAGTAACAGTTAAAGCCAACTGATCGATGGATACCCTGCAGAGACAGCATGCTACTTTCGGTGTACAACACAAAGGTCAGCACTGCAGCACAAACTACCTGGACATGATCCACACATTCAATACACATGGCCATACTGGACATGCTCAAACACTTACAGAAATGAAGGCAATGTCAGTCAACAACATACTGAAAAGTCATACTGGGCATGCTCACACACTTAGAGAAATTAATGTCAGTCAACAACATACTGAAAAGTTATACTGGCCATGATCACACACTTAAACACATGAAGACAATAACTGCAAACACCAGTGGACCAGACATATCTGGCAGTTGCAGTTGTTAGTGCGGACACTTGTCAGTATGCACCACTCATGCCTTGCACACACAGTGGGTAGGAATACAGACATATATGTCAGGACAACACACTATAATAAGCAAAAGGTAGATGTACATAGATTTGTGAAGAGGGGGACTGTGACAAGGAGCCATCCAGGCCTGTTCCACTCAGCACACAGCCAGAGGGCCCCAAACACATGAGGTGCAGATGTCACTCACTGCAAATATTAGCCACCAGTATCTGTCAGCATTACAGACTATGTGGTGCACGCGCCAGCTGTGCAACATGACTGTACAAGGAAGTAGTCATCTAGCAGCTGTATACACATACCTGTTGCATATGACCCCGTGTGTGCCCGCATGTGGTGTGTCAACCCCTAGATGAATGGGTTATGGCCCATGCACACACTGCCCTCCACATAGCTCTACTATGACAAGCCTGCTGAGGTCATCCAATGTGAAATACACCTTTGGGAGAGTAGTAGCCCAGGAATCTCCATAGTGCATCCTGTAGCTGCATACTGCTGTAGTGTGATAAAGTACTTTGATAGGAGTTTTAACCCCAGACTTGGAAACTGTGAGTGTGTGTGTTTGTGTGCCTGTCTGACTGTGTAGAGAGCAATGCTTTTTACGGTACTCACACACCTTACAATGCATATACTGAACTTTGGCAAGGCTGCTGATGTCATCCGATATGATATACACCTTTGGGAAAAGAGTACACCAGTAATTTCTGTGATGCGTGCTATAATTGCATAGTGCTGTAGTATAATAAACTAATTAGGTAGGAGTTCTAGCCCCAGACATTGTAAGTGTGAATGTTTGTGTGTGTTCCTTTGTCAGAGTAGGGGGCAATGTTTTTGAGGCCATTCACAGGCACTACAGCCTCCATTGCCCTACTTTGGCATGTCTGCTGACATCATCAACTGTGAAATACACCTTTGGGGTATAAATATCCCAATAATCTCCATGGTGTACGCTATAACTGTGTAATTCTGTAGTGTGCTAAAATAGTTAGGTCTGTGTTCTAACCCCAGACATGGCAAATGTTTGTGCCTGTCTCAAACTGCATAGAGAGCCATGCTTTTTATGGTACTCACACTCTTTACAATTCATATACTCAACTTTGCCAAGGCTGCTGATGTCACCAACCTAGAAATACACCTCTGGGAAGGTTATAGCCCAGTAATCCCTGTAGTGCATCCGGTAACTGCATAGTCCTGGACTGTGACAGTTCTGGATGTTTTGTGTGTGTTCCAATGTCTGTGTATGGAGCAATGCAGTGTAGGCTAGTCACATGCAGTACATATGAAATGCCCTACATTGGTAATCCTGCTGATGTCATCCATTGTGAAATACACCTTTGGGGAAGGAATACCCCAGTAATGTCCATGGCGTGTACTATAACTGCATAGTGCTGTAGTGTAATAAACTAGTTAGGTAGGAGTTCTACAACATGACATGCATATTTGTGTGTGTGTGTGTGTGTGTGTGTGTGTGTGTGTGTGTGTGTGTGTGTGTGTGTGTGTGTGTGTGTGTGTGTGTTTGTAACTCATATCCTGTGTAGAAGTGGTTGCAAGTATGTGACACCTGTGGCCAATGCAGCGTGGGTTTTGCATATTTCTTATATGGTGGCTCTACTATATATCACAATGTCAACCATACTGGGATAACAGATGTAAAATAGCTGAGAGGCTGGGGTGCAAAGCCATACCCATACATGTGACATCAAGGCCAGGCAATGACAGTTAGCAACCCCAGTACTACCCAGATCACACTCTCTACTCATGTGTCATACACACACATGCCTTGGAAACAGCCAATATGTGAGTAGTACACTACATATTGGCCACCGATAGTGACTATGGATTGATAGCAGTGGGCTACAGAGGCCATGTCACCTTGACCATCTGTCCAATATGCACGTACATGCAGACAGTGCACCTCCCCATGTTCCCCAGTAGACACCTGCACCACCTGTGGTGCCTTCACATGTGACCCACAATGGACATACCATGCCTGAAAACATGCCCTGTATGAATAGATGACACTGACACCAGGGAATGGTGTTAGCATGTTATCAACGTAGGTGCAGGGTAAACCTTCTGCCCATTACCAGTTCCTGCCACAGGTGGCAAGACTGGCACATCTGATGATAATCAGTGTTCACAACACGGGCCAGACACCCCAGGTACAGTTCCACATGTCACTGTACATGCATGTGGGAAGTGTGCACATCATAGACACCATCCATGTCATGTACTAAGGAACACATACATGGCAGGTGATGCACAGCATTGGCCACACACAATAGTCACCCAGGTGAATAGATGGGGGATACAATAACCACCTGTGTGGGCAAATGCAGAAACTACAGCCCTGAGCCACAATGCAGACCATTGTTATGGAGCCTAATGCCAAAGTATACCCATCACCCACCCTTGTATAGCCTGTTGGCACAGTTGACCACCACATACCTGTGCAGACATGCACCCATGCATGTCAGTACTGGCATCCAGTGTGTATGTGTGTGTGTGTTGCATGGTGCATATGGCCACATCCACAATCACTACAGTCCCCATGGGCATACTGAAGCATGCTGTCCATTGTCTGACACCTCCTCATACTATTTGCCCTTACTATCTCTGTATGACCCATGTGGTGCATGTGATACCTGCACAGTGAGGTGTTGTGGCAATCCCACTACTGATGAGTTGTACTCCTGGCCCTGCCAAGTGTGTCAATGTGTGTGCGTCCCTGTGAGACTGTGGCTGTGTTGACACTGGCACCTGTTCATGCAGACAGGCACGTGTATGTCACCTACCTCATATGTACCATATCCCAGTTGCAGATGTCACTCACCATCACATACATGTCCTGAGTGCTCCACAACAGGTAACCCATGTGGCGCATCCAATAACTGCATCTAACTGTGATAGCACTACATAGTTGTTGGGGGTTTGATACCCTCTGCTGGTTGATGTGTGACACAAACATGCTACAGTTTTACTCTCCCACCCCTTACTGACAGGTATTTGCCTCTGTCTGCCTCTTCCACCCTATCTCTGGTAGATGTGGATACCCACACCTGCTATGCTTAGGCAGCAGCATGTGTATTTTAAGTAATGCTCATGATCAGCTGATGGCCTCTGCATGAATTGCAGCCCTCCCCTAGCTGATTGCATGTGGGACAGCTGTGGTAACATTCCCATAACCAATTGCATGGAAACACACTCAAATATCTAGGAACATCATGGTGGTGTTGGCCATTTTCATTCACTGTGAGCAGAAACTAGATCTGTTGTTTGGCAAACATCATCTCAGATGAATTGGGGATTTACCTCTGACAACATACACTGTGAAAAGAGGGCAAAAAACAGAATGGGGATATGCCTGACCTGACTACAGACTGTAAGTGCTGCTATACTGAATTTGGAGTAATGTTGGTTTAACGGTGTTTGTCTGGATATGGATGTCATACATGTTGCAACACCTGCCATGTCAGTTCCATGTTTATGAAGAATCCTCATCTGCAGGGTCATCTGCAGACTGGCCAGTGTTGTGCCTTTGGTTTCATGTGTTAGCTACAGAGAATCTATCTGTGGACTGCAGAAGGTAGTGTGAGGATTGCAGTCTGTAGATGGTGAAGGCTGTATCAGTTGCTGACTTCATAACCCTCATAGGACATATGTTGCAACAACCCCTGTTATAACAGTAAATGTATGTTGGTATCCCAGCAACATGTCAATATTGCCCCTGTGTATGTGCTTACAGCCACACCTCTGTCAACCTTTGTGCATATGTCATGCATGAAGTGGTGCATATGTGCCATACACCATAATTAGTGTCATCATCTTTGATAACAAGCCAGTGATATATCAGACTGCTACACATGTTATGTACAGTAGGGGTTATATTTCATGACATAACCTGGACATTCTGTGGATGATTGTACAGTACTGAGGTCTGTGTACTTAGGGTGAATGTCGGCAGTGTGTGTATTGTTAATATGTACTTTAGCCTGTGTACAGACTGTGGTAGATGTCATTACTCTAGCTCCCCTCCTATCTGATGTTACATGCTGCCCCACTGCATGGTACTATATTGGCGTACAAGTTCATACGGCCATACACGCACGTATATATATATATATATATATATATATATATATATATATATATATATATATATACATATATACATGTCAGATATAGATATGTTGTATCTGTTTACAGATTAATATATTTCCATACATACATGTAGATGATGGTATACATTCTCTGCACTGTTGCATTACTGGACTGATGATATGTTTGTGAAAACATCAGGTTTATGCATATCTGCCATGACTTAGTGGTGAATCACTTTGTGTATGGTTTGCAGGGTCCTTGCTTCTAGCCTTGCAGGAGCTGTTCATTTTGTTGCTGGGCAGAAAATGGCTCATTAGATACAGACAGCTTTAGGCAATTTTCAGCATTTGTATGCAGGTCTGCGTGGTGGTAAGCACTGCCTACACAGGTTAAGCAATATAGAAGCTTACTGACTGTAAGTTACTGAAACCAGAAGTTGGCTGTGCTTAGCTCCATGCAGACCCGCTTACAACTGCTTTAAAGTGCCTTAATAACTCTGTTTCGAATGGCCCGAGTTCTGCCCAGCAACAAAATGAACAGCTCCTACAAGGCTCAAAACCAGGACTATGCACACCATACACAAAGTGATTTACCACTAAGCCATGGTAGACATGCATAACCATGATATTTTCACAAACATATCATCCAGCCCAGGTATTCAACTCTACGGGGAATGTATTCCACCATGTAGATATATGTGTGTGTGTATATATATTTATATTTAAATGGATATAACATATCTATATATGTAGATATAGATATAGGAATATATACATATATGTATGCCAATATATACATATATACATAGATACGCATACATGTATAGATATATATATCTATATATCCATATGTCCACATATATACAGCAATAAATATATATATATATATATATATATATATATATATATATATATGTGTGTGTGTGTGTGTGTGTGTGTGTGTGTGTAAGCTTATATATGGTTCACCTTTCAAAGGGAGAAAATAATTTCTCCAAAAGCTGGAAGGTCGAAAGTAGGTTTTCAACATTGCACAATCTTGGAATAGATGAACTGAATGTGTAATGAGCGAATGTCACTATGCATTTGCTCACTGCAAAGTGGCATTTTGTGTGCGGATTGCACTATAGTGGGGATCAGAAAAATGTCCTTTTCCCCACTGTAGTGCAATCTCGGAGTTAGAATATTAACATAGGGGGGTGGGGTGGGGAGGCGCAGCCCCCCAGATGGGGGGTGCAGGGGGGCTTACCCCCTGGATTACGCTATGTATTCCAACTTGTAGTTTGGAAATCAGTGATTCTGCTTTTTGATTTGCTGAGGTTTTGAACTTCAGTGCAATTCGAAATGACTGATTCGTTCTTTCAGTTCGCAGAAAGGGCTGTGCAGAGAAATGATTGTCTCCCTTTCAAAGGTAAACCTATATATATCTATATAGGTATATATGGACATAAATCTGTAGCTGAAATTGGGAACATAACCAAAACATATATGTCAGCAAACAATGAATCATGCTGTAGGTAACAATAAAGGCTGTCCTCCACCTATACGTATGAAAGGGCTGTGCAGAGAAATGATTGTCTCCCTTTCAAAGGTAAACCTATATATATCTATATACGTATATATGGACATAAATCTGTAGCTGAAATTGGGAACATAACCAAAACATATATGTCCACATGCACCATTAATGGATTTGAGAGACCCAAACAACATACGTCTGGCACAGATAGGTATTCCCCCCCACAGCCAAACACGTCTGGCCTGCAATACACTGCCAACCTTAGCAGATCCCATAACCAGGACCCTACATGACAAAGGCAGTACATGTTAACAGTACTCCATCCCACCTGTAGGATGTCAGGCTGGCATTACTAACATATCATGTAGTACAGTCAAGTGAAGAGTCATGCTTGGGGAAACCCCCTGGGCAGGCACATTAAGTAGCTGGGATCCCTCATATGCTCCAACAGGTCTACACCTGACAATGGATTCACCAATGTTGGGAAGGACATCCATAATTCCACCATGTCAGCAGGGAACTACTACCCAGTAGCCTGATGAGCCTAGTCTGCAGGGACATGGAACATATCAACAATGAACCCATGGCCAATGTCACTGGGAAACTTTAAACCCTGGACCCCACCAGTGTTGGACTTGTCAAAGGCAAAGAATACAACCTGAACCTGGTATACCTCCTTGACACAATCATGACAGGTGTAGATGAGGGTTAGGAGGTGCACACAGCCTATGTAGATCATAGCAGGCTTTTGCATACCATGCCACATGTAGGAATGTGTGTAGATGTTAAGGGCTCTACCTCCGTTCAAAGAATATGTTTCCCCCAGGACAGCTTGGCAATTGCCAGCATTCCACATGTACCATGCCATTGACATACAGTCCTTCACAGGTCATAGATATGTTAATGCCCTCCTCCATACTGTAGAGGTGTGCAGTAATACTGGGGTTGCCATAACATACTGGGTGTGGCTGTTGTGGACACATCCACCATCATTGCAGTTACTATTGCATCTATCCCCCCCCCCCACATAGCTGTCTGTAATACTGCACAGTGTATGTTATCAGGTTGGTTAGTTGTTGTTTACACCATTCACAGTAGTAGAGTGCCTCACTCCCTCCTAAGGGTAGGGCTATGCCACCGGCATTGGCACACCCATGTTACTGAGATGAGGAATGCAGTAGAGTGGGGAAGGGATATACACCCTGCTGTTGACATGATCAATGTCATTCAAATACCAGACTGCATATATACCAATGTGTAGTTGTGCCTAACCTGTCTTGGTGGGATCACATGGGCAACAGGTGTGTTACCTGCACGGGGACATACTTCCATGTGTACAGTCTTGTAGCTGTACTGCATCCAAACCAAAGGTTCTGTGTGTTGTACCCAGTCATGTCATGTGTACCACTCACTGCACTTACTGGTGTCCACTGTAGAAGGCCTGCTGACACCACTACACCCATCAGTCATGTGGTACATGGACAACCACAACACAATCAGAATAGATAATGGTGAAAACAATACAACATTGTTAATTACAGCTGTAATGCATCATGGCTGCACAGCTACACCTTCCAGGATGTTAGCATTTCACTTTACTACTGACAACATGATACACGTCATTCCATTTCTACACTGTTGTACAGCCACCCTGTGCATCAGCACCATGTTGGCCTGTCCTTGCATCGATGTTCTGAATGACAGGATGTGGCACAGGTATCATCATATGCACAGGGTGTGTTTTTGGTTTGCCAGAGGCCTAGGCTGAGCCATACAATTGACAATGTGTGCATGTGTGTGCGTGTGTGTGTGTGTGTGTGTGTGTGTGTGTGGGGGGGGGGCTGAGTAGTGTTATGGGCCAGTGGTGATGTCGTGTGTAGCTCTCAACTGTGGGCCTATCCATATGATAGCCAGAGGATTGGCTGTTAGGTTTTGTCTGTGCACCACACAGGTATTGTCCTAAATATATCAGTGACATTCTGTCTGTTGAGTGCTCTCAGTACATGGCTACATCCATTTGTATTTCAATGTCATATTCCTGCATAAGGGTATGTTGCAACAAATCCTGTAACACCAGCAATTTCCAGGCAGTGTAACAACAATAATGCAAATATGGCCCTATGGTCCTGCCTCTGTCCTCCACATATATGCCAGTCTTTGTCCTGCTGTGATACATACATGGGGTTGTAATGTAATGGCCTATCATTATTTACTGCTAACATGACTGCTATCATCCCAGTCATGTCATGGACTCCCACACCAACCATTGGGCAAAGTCCATATATATGGGGGCAGCAGCTGGATAACACATATGTGCCCTTGTACATTTCAGAGGTCAGTGTGTGGTACACAGTGTTCCTTGCCCTTGTACAGCCATTTAAGGGTGGGAGGGGGGTTCAATGCCATTAACCTAGGGATATGTGTTAAGACGAGGGTCATTCAGTGTGATAGTGAGATTTTAGGTTAAGCAATGTTATGTATGAGATGCTGTGACATTACCACAAGTGCTACATTTCCCCAGTAGGGCTTCACTACAGGGTGTAATTGGAGGCTGCTGAACTACATCTGTAATTGTTGATAGTTACTTATCTTGAAGGCAAATCCCATGTCTACTGTTGTACTAATTGAAGGCCTTGGCCTGGACAGCATAGTATGGTATATATCCACATTGCTTGCAGCTACTGTTTTGTGTGGGGCTTGCATTCATCACTGATTACTTATTTCAGAATGTATGTGGTGTAAGTACTGGCATACATTACTGTATAGTACACAAATAAAGGTTTTCTGTGTATGTGTACCTGTGTGTCATGTCATGTCCTTTGAATTCTGGGTGGGTATAAGTTTAATGTAAGTATTCTCATTTGTGGGAATGGTTGCCATACTACACATTTCACAGATGCCAGTTAGAGGGCTTGTGGCTGAGGGATATACTTTGCACCAAGTACTTCCACACTACTTCTACATATGTATGTCTACTAATACCATATATGTGTATGTACATATATATATATATATATATATATATATATATATATATATATATATACACACATATATATGAACATATTTATCTATCTATATACAATTGATGTTATATGAATATCTGTGAGTCATACATATATATATATATATATATATATATATATATATATATATATATATATATATATATATATATATATATATATGTATATATATATATATATATATATATATATATATGCATACATATAGTTGTCTATCTGTCTACATTTACAGTTATATATCTGTACATATGTCCATACATGTTTGGCTCATATTCTGGCCTGTACCTCATTCTCTTGGCAATTGACATGGATGATCGCAGCATTGAAGTCAGTAGCTAGTGCTGACACTTTTGTGTTTCAGATTTCATCTCATTCTACATATGTGTTCTAATACATATAACTGTGTAACTAGCAACATTTTAAGTGTATTAGAGCAGTAATTGACATATATCCCTATTTGTAACCACATTGTGGCAGACTTTGTCCAGACTTCTTGCATTAACAGGTTGTGTGGTATGATATTACTACCTTTCCTGCACTGTTGACTGATTGTGCTGGATGATATGTTTGTAAAAACATCAGAGTTATGTACACCTGTTATGGTTTAGTATTAAATCACTTTATATATGGAGTGCAGGGTCCTGGGTTCGAGCCTTGCAGAGGCATTTTATTTTGTTGCTGGCCAGAACACGGGCCATTGGTTATAGAGTGATTAAGGCACTTTAAAGCAGTTGTAAGCGGGTTTGCACTGAGCTAAGAACAGCCAACTTCTGGTTACAGTTACTTACAGTCAGTTAGCTTCTATATCGCTTAACCTGTGTAGGCAGTGCTTACCCCCACGCAAACAGGCTGAAACCTGCTTACTGCTGCTTAAAAGTGCCTACTACAGCTTACCCTGCACTAATTTCTTTAAAAGAAAAGAAAAAGGGGTGATAGAAAAGTGGTGAAAAAGGGGCACAAAGAGGGAAAGACACTAGGCAAGATAGCTAGGGATGTGAAGTAAGGGTGTAGGGAAGGTCCATAGCTGCCCATTTCTTCTACAGCAACAGCTGTGCATATGCAGTGAATTTTAAGGTACATTTGAACACTCCGACCCCTGGGAGAGGGATGAGGACAACAATAATATGTGTTGATGCCAATTAGACCAGATTACATGTGTACAGTGGACATGTGTGCAAAATGGACAGCTATGTATGGGGCGTGATTTTTTTTTTTTTTGGTAACAGATTGCCCTTTTTTTGTTTTTTTTAAGGTGGGAGTGGGATGTTGGGGAAGGAGAGTAGGTATGCTCGGGGGGATAAGTTGGGTAGGATGACAGACAAGACAGCATACAGGGGCAGTATATGACATGTGGGGGGAAACACCTTGGATGGGGAGAGGTGTTTGGAAGTCGCAAGCCCATGGGCCCCCAAATGAAAACAGTGGGACTGAGGTCCCCACCCATGGGCAGTCACCACTGCACATTCATGGCCCCAAAAGGTGGCTGTGCTGGGGCTATGTAGGAGAGGCAGGCTCACCCTCTAATTGCACCACTCAGCCCTCAAGCTGGCCTAGCCGGTCTCAAAACTCCATATCGAGCTCCCTACGCACCACGGCCCGGACCTGATGATGGGTGACATGTTCCTCTCCACGCCCGCTCCCAGGAGGGTGAGCCCCATCCCCTCTGGTGGTTCCACCTGAAGGTGGTGCAGGGCCAATGAAGGAGGAGGTCCCAGGCTGGGCCCCAAACATGCTGGTGCTCGGTGCCATGGCCAGCTGAGGTGGGACAGGTGGGTCCGCTGGGACCGGTCTTCCCATACGAGCTATGTTGTAGCAGGTTTATGACAGACATGGGTTAGTAATAGTCAACAGCATTCAGGATTAGTTATAACAGCATGCATAGGTATTCCCATTAATCCAAAACACCAGATATACCACAGTTGCAGAGAAAGCAGAACACATGCACATATGGAACAACAGTGGCCATTACAACAGCATACAGCTTTCATTGATGGCAACAAGCCACCAGTATGGATGTATTTTAACTTGGCACATGCAGAAAAAGAAATGTGAATATTTATAAACAATTAGGACATATGTCCCAACATAAGTTTGGAGTGTACACATACCGATTGAGTATAGTAGGGGTGAGAGATTCAATTAATAACTAATATATCCTTGTAGTTTTCACAACATTCTTAGTCACTGCACTGATCTGTCCCTTACATGTATTATTACACTACCCAGTGGCCTTATATTGTACACTGGCATGTTTATAGATTATTATATAAGTGACCTGTGTCTTACATACAGGTGTGACAAGATGCAGGTGTTAATGCAACATATGTTGAGAATTGCTCAAATACACTTTGGTTGAGGTGCTAGAATTACAGGTTTGGTTTCATATACATTCTCTGAGTATGTACATGTCTGACTATCAGTTATATGTCAATAACAGCTGCCTACATTTCTTGGATCATCACACTGATTTTTCACAGGAACAGGGTACCAGGCTGGTGATGTGGGCCATTTATCTGGACATGCTGGACAGATTGGAACAGTTGTGGGGTATGGATATTCGTGCAACTTTCTATTTGAGCCTTCGAGCAAATTCTGTACAGTTGTTGGGTGTAATTATGCATACAGCTTTCTATCTGATCATTGTAACAAAATCTGTACAGTTGTGGGGTATGATTATGCATACAACTTACTAGCACTCCTAGGATTCAAACTCCTGCTGCGTGTGACAAATAAAGTTACAGTTAACATCACAGTACACTGTGCTATCAGGAAATTGATGTGAAGCTTTCTACTGTTTTCTGTGCAAGTCTCCATCACTTGTACAATATGACTGACCTCTTGGCAATTCCAACATTGTTATACAGAACTTCATACACATTTTATCTGCCATCCACAGTGTGGGTAGCACTGCCTAATACAACAGTACTATGCATAGTATGCAACAGTTCAACAACATATGCCAGAAGAGTAAACAGAAGCACTCCAGGGGTCATATCTTTATTCACAGGATATTGTACATTTATTTATACTGGTATGACACTTTCTAAGGCTCATATTTATTTGTTCTGACAGTACATGCTGAATGATTACTAACCTGCCTCGCGACGCAGCCTTTGAAACCTAGCATCATGGGCTTGCTAGTTTGCAGCCTGCTTATCTGCAGCTGTCAGAGAAATACAGTGATATTTAGCCATACCTATCCATAGTATACACAAGCTAGGTAATTATTAACTACTTAGTAGAATGAGTACTTACTCAGTACTGGGGCATTAGGCATCTGCCGAGACTCCTGGATCCACTGTTCCAGTACATCCCCCCTCCGCCGCTTCAGGTAAGCATGGTGGTGCCTGACCTGCTCACCAGTCCGGGGGATACCTGTGGCACTGGTGAAGTCACAGGAGAAACTGTCCCAGACCTTCATTTTATACTGCGAGCCTTGGTACTAGCCCTGCAGTAGTATCTGCTTATGGTGTTTTGCCAGGAGCCATACCATGAATTTTGACTCCTGCATGCCCCAGCGCTGCACTCTAAATTGAGTGCCTTCACCCACACCAGCTATTCTGCCTGGAGTAGGAAGCTACAACCAGTTATGGGAAGGATTCCCACTTGTGGGGTTTAAATACGGCCAATTACCTGCACTTTTCTGTGTTTGGCCAGTTTTGAAAAGGCTAAGCTATGGGCACACCTGCTTACCTAGGGTTGGCAGTGCTTAAAGAGGTATACCATTAGGCAGATTGAATTGGCTCTACTACACATTGCTTACACTTACTGAGTTGAGCTGTGCTGCAGTTAGCATTGTTTAATAGTTAATTAGCACTATATTTGTCTTTTGGCAATGATTTCTTATTCATTATGGGTTATATATGTGTCTGGTATCCGTAATCCATGTGTACATACACTGTATGGGTTCCTGGGGACTTCTACACTTTACTACAATAACATCTCAGATCTATGCTTACTGCAGTACTCCAGTTCACATAAATATGTTCTGTGGCAGGTTATACAACATCACACTGTATATAGATTCAGTTCACATGTTTGGTTTGATTTTCCTGTGGTGAGGATTAGTTTGCTGATACCTCACTTGCATGTATTGCTATGATGGCTTAGTGGTTAACTACTGTGACTGAGTTTGTGCCTTGCAGAAGCTGTTTATTTTGTTGCTGGGCAGAACACTGGCTGTTGGATACAGCGTGATTAAAGGACATTTGAGTAGTTGTACGCGGGTGCGCACATGTTTGCACAGAGCTAAGCGAGGCTAACCTCCGGGTGCATTTCTTTACACTCAGTTAGCTTCTACTTTGCTTAATCTCTGTAGGCAATGCTTACTCCACGCAAACACACGTGCACATGCTTACAATTGCTTATCTATGCTTACACCTGCTTACTAGTGCCTTAGTCATTATGACACTGACACTTCACATGTGCATTTAATGCAGTACTCCTGTTCAAATAAAAATGTTATTTAGTAGGTTATACAGCAAAATGATGTTGATATACAGATTTCCCAAGGAAAATGGAATGTGCTGCAATGGGACTCGAACCGGGAATGCTTGCTTATTAGGCCAATGCTCTGCCCACTACACTATTGCTGTTTTGCTTCATTTGCATAAGTTTACCTTAATGTCATACCCATGCTCCCTTTCCCCGGCTCCTGAGCTCCGCGTACACAGCATCCATCCATTCTCCAGTTGCTAGCCCTGCCATACCACACCTCCACACATTTCCCTCTCTGCATGTCTTGGTACTCCTCCATCATACTTTCTCAACGCAACCTTCTGCAGGCTCTTCATCTGGTTAGTCCATGTATGTTTGAGACTCCCCTTGATCCTCCTCCGATACTGCTAGAAACATCTTTGTGACCCACAAAATCTGTTTCGTCCCACCAGGGATGGACCTGTTGTTGTGTCACGAGTAGACTTTGCTGGTCTACACAATGTTTCTCTCACTGGTAGCATCCTGCCATGGGGTTTATGATGCAGCGGTGTGCTCACACACACCAGACCAGCCTCATCTCCCAGTTACGCGGATGATGCATGCCCCACGGCGTGCCCCGTTTTTCATTCCTCTCTTCAGTATTATGCAAGACTACTGTTCTCACAGTTTGTGTGGACAGGCAGTGTTCATTGATACTCATAGACTGCTTGGAATACTGTGATTGAGCAATGTGCACATGTTTGCTGGTATTAATCTGCATACTTACATACATTTCCTATACTGTTAACTGCCTGTACTGGATGTTATGTTCGTGAGACCAGCAGCTGATTGTCTATCTGCCATGCCTTCATGGTAACTCACTTGGACTATAGTGAGCAGGGTGGGTGGGGGGGGAACCTGGGAGTGCTGATCATTTTGTTACTGGGCACAACAAGAGCTGTTGCCTATAGACTGCATAAGGCACTGTGGGGGAAGTGTCGGCGGGTATGCGCTGGTGTGCTCAAGGCTCAGATTTGGTGACCTCCGGTTATGGTGTCTTACACTGGGATGGCCTCCACGTTGCTTAGCCAGTGTGGGCATTACTTACCGCCGCCCAAACAGATGTAATCCCACTTGCTGCCGCATACCCCTGTGCTACTTCATTAACATGTCGGTAGAATACATGCTTAAGTCAAGTGTACATGTCAGGTATGACTGTTGACAAAGGTCAGTGTAAAGTGAAGTGGGATTCCAGTTTAGCATTTCTGGATAGGTTACACTCAGATATTTGGGTTAGGTTTAGTTATGGCATACCTGTGTTGTAGAGTAGATGTGAATAGTGAAGGTGTAGGTAGGTAGGTGTAGAGGGGGGGCATTTTTAACTGTATATTAGGCCACTGGAATGATTGGTGGGGGAGCAGTAGTGCAGATTTGCATGATGCTGGGATTTGTAGGCTAGGCAGAACAGGAGGTGTCGGTGTCACTAGTTGATGTAGGGGTATAGTGTGTTAGTTGTGTGGGGGTGGACTTCACCAGGTGGTGAGCAGGTGGTGATCCAGGTGTGCTTGAGGTTTCCCTTCATGTGTTATTTGCATGTGTCTTGTGGGACAGCTGCAGTAATACACGTGGGTTGGGGGTTCCAGATTCTGCCAATATAGTTGTGATGAGGGTGTCGCCTACTTGTGACTGTTGATATTATCAGTCAGGAAACAGGGGTTGATAGGTAAGTGGTGTTATTGGGCCACACAGAGTGGCTGATAGTAGGGGACATGTCCAGGGATGTGCAGGAAGGCTGACGGGAAGGTTCACAGATGGCCATTTCATCTACAGTGACAGCTGTGTATATACCCTGCATTTAGGGGTAGGTTTGGGCACTCACACCCCTGGGTGGGGGGAGGACAGCAATAATACCTTGTGATGCCACTTAGTTCGGCTTACATGCCTACAGTGGGGTGTTGCTACCATGTGTTCTTTGATGACATTTAGTGGGCTTGCAACAACACATCTGGTTATACCGTCCTTTGCCATGTAAACTAGGCTTTTCTGCAGTGGGACTCGTACCAGGTGTGGCTGCTCATTAGGCATCATCTCTGCCCAATGCACACTATTGCTTACATCCCTGGGGCGGTCCACATAGAACTGCTCCAGCCAACACCTGCATGGCTAGGCCCATAATTACATACCCATAGTTCCCATCCCACACATCCTCTTCAGCACTCTTCCTTACTCCAGGTGCGGGTTGGGTCTAAACACACCACTACACACTGCCCACTCTCCGCTTCTCGGGACCCATCATATATGTTATCTCATCTCATGGGTCATCAGGCTTCCCCAACCTTGTAGTCCGGGAACATGCGTGACCTGCCATAGGTTATCCGTGTAATGGCTAAAAGCCCAAATAGCCAGTACATTTTTGGGCTGTCCCGCAAGGGACATTCTTGTCTTTGTTTCAAGATTAGACTTGGTGGATCTCTCCCACTGGCAGTTTCCTGCCTGAAGTCTGGGAAGCAATGGTTTGTATACTTTTATTGTGTGTTTGTATGTTTCACCTATCTAGCTTGGGGGTTTGATGCTACGTGTTACACGTTTGTTGATTGGGGCCCTCACCCCCACTGGCACGGCCTGTGAACATATGTAAGTCTTAATTGCTGTATCATATCTTACCTATATATCTCTATATATTTACACACACACACACACATATATATCTATATATATATATATATATATATATATATATATATATATATATATATATATATACACATATCTGCCTGTCAAGACCTTTCACGGTGCATGTGGCCATATATGTGTCTGTTAATCTACCATTGCTATCTACAGATGTCTGGCCATATATACCTCTGTGGGTGTATATATTTGCTTAGCTATTTCTTTCTCTGTCCGTATATACCTATGGGGACATTTATCTGCATACATATGTGTAACTTGCTGTGTATATGTGGACGTATGGATGTTGACATATATATATATATATATATATATATATATATATATATATATATATATATATATATATGTGGGCAGTTGTTGGCATTTGCATGTATATCTGTTCATATATTTGTATATATCTCTGGATATTTATATAGATATATATATATATATATATATATATATATATATATATATATATATATATATATATATATATATATATATATATATATATGTGACTACATCTATAGATATGTTGCATCCATTTAAATAGTAATATATTTGCACACACACGTCCATCTGGGTGTAGGTATACATTCTCTGTGCTGTTTAATAATTGGACTGGATATGTTTCTGACAACATTGACATTGTTTGTTTCTGTCTGGCTTAGTGGTAGATCTCTTTGTCTATGGTGTGTAGCGTCCTTGGTTCGAGCCTTGCAAGAGCTGCTTATTTGTTGATGGTGCAGAACACCAGCGGTAGGATACTGAGTGATTAAAGCAGTTGTAAGTGGGTTTGTGCCGGTTTGCATGGATTTGCGTGAAGGTAAGCCAGTTACAGTGTCTTACACTCAGTTGGCTTCTACTTTGCTTAATCTGTGTAGGTAATGCTTACTCCCATGCAACTGCACTTCAACATGCTTACTAGTGCTTATATATTTGTTTTTAGACGTGCTTACTAGGGCCTTATTCAATATGACACTGGCACTTCACATGTGCATTTAATGCGGTACTTCAGTTCACATTTGTATGTTATTTAGTAGGTTATACAGCAAACAATGTGAAAAAGTTGTTCATATACAGATTTCACATGGAAAATGGTATGTACTGCAGTGGGACTTGAACCGGTAATGCCTGCTCATTAGACAGATGCACTGCCCACTACACTATTGCTGTGCTCTTTCAGTTGCATATATCTTCCTTGTTATCCTCCTCAGACTTTTAAGATGCTTTAACAGTAGCTCAGCCATGGGCACACCCACTCACCTACAGTAAACTGTACTCAGATTTAAATTAATATAGTTGGTTTTCTTCGATTTATTTATATGTCCTGTTGCTGTTTTACACATGGAGGACTGTTGGTTGGGACATGCGGACACCTATGAGTGGCTTCGCTCATTTATTTCCACTTTCTGCTGTTCTATATTGCATGGGAGTGTTTATTCTCAGAGCTCTGCTCTCAGACATGCCCCCTGCACTCGTACATGCTTCGTGTAGGATTGGGAGTTCAGGCAGCGTGTATTCATTAATATGCATGGCACACTGCCGTCCACTTCCTAAACTGCCACTTCCATGCAACACTAGACTAGTCCTGTTTATACTGTTTGCCTTGAATAGGCTGGTTGAAAAGTAAACAATATGCACATTTTCCAAACCTACTTTTAAGTATATAAAAGCTGATATGTTTAACATTGTTAGAATATTTCTGATTTTATGTTACTGAAGATCATCTGTCTGTGACGAATAAAGACTTGTTATTTTGGAAGACTAGCTGGGTTTCATGATTTTTGGAAATTATTGTGACTGAGCTTATCAATGAAGTTTTAAGACTACTAGTTTCTTTTTTAATTTTTGTAAACAATAACAGTACTAAATTCCAAGGCAAGGGTGCTTCACTGTTACTACAATCTACTTACACTCACCTGAAGCACTAACTTTAAAGGAATAGGTTCATAGGTTGGTACTAGGCTATCAGCCCTAGGGCCTACACAAGCCTAGCCATAACAATTCCCTGGATATTTCTTCCCATAGTATTTACTTCCCTGGACCCCTATCTAGCATGGTGACTGACGTGATCCCCAGGGTGGATTTCCTATCTCCCATCCAATTGTCAAGGTTCCTTTTGAAGAGGGCCAAGGAGGCACTCTGCTTGACATGTATGGGCAGTCTATTCCAGAGTATGGGGAGTCTCTGGGTCAGGAACTTATCCCTCCAGCATGTTTTATTCATTGTGATGACATGGTTTAGATCACTGGAGCATGTGGCTCTGAGGGATTGGGATTTCTATAAGTGGAGCATGTCCAACAGCTCAGGGTTTGACATGGCCTTGTATGTTAAGCAGAGATCACCTCTGAGTAGACGATATACCACAGAGTATAGCTGGAGTTTTTTTACATGGTCAGCATAGGGCATCTGCTTTAGGGCTGTGATTCTTTTAGTGAGGTATTTCTGCAGCCTTTCCAGCTGTTGCAGATGTCTTGTGAGGTGCATACCAAACGGGGCATTGTACTGTATAATGGATCTAATGAGGGATGGGTACAGTGGGACAATGACCTTTTTTTTTCTGGATGAAAAGCCATTTGTGATGAGATGTGCCACATAGAAGGATTTCCTGACAGTTGTGGCAATGTGGTTATCGAACTTGAGACCACTGTCCACCTGTGTCCCTCAGTCTCTCATCACACTTTCGGTGTTTAGTGTACTGCCTCTGATGTGGTAATTCATGGGTACATGTTTTTTCCCAAAGGGGATAACTATACATTTCTTGGCATTAAGTTGAGCCCATGGCTCTGGCACCAAGCATCTGTTTCTGTAAGGCCCTTTTGTAGACTATCCCCATCATTTGGGGATTCAATAATGGCTCCCAGTTTGCAGTCATCTGCGAACTTTGTTAGCCAGAGTCCCTTAGTGTTGGCCTGTACTTCAGAGAACTAGATGCTAAACAAGAGTGGTCTCAGGACTAAACCCTGAGGTACTCCACTTGTCACTTGTCTGGAGCTGGAGTTGGAGTCAGCTACTTTTACAGTCTGGGTTGTGTCAGTAAGCCAGTTGGCAACCCATCGAGTGACATAGGGATTTATGCCCAGCTTAGTAAGTTTATCTATGATTCCAGAGTGGGGGATGGTATTGAAGGCCTTGGCAAGGTCCAGATAGGCTGTGTGGACTGCCTTACCCTTGTCCACAGCTCTGGAGACTGATTTGAATAAGTCAATTAGGTTCAGGAGACAAGATCAGCCCTTCACAAACCCAAATTGAGTGGGTTCCAGTGTTTGAAGGTTGCCAATGTCCTTGCTTATAAGTTCCTTGATAATGCGTTCCATGCCCTTGCAGATCAGGCTCGTCAGACTGATGGGACGGTAGTTCCTGGGATCCAAGGCGGATCCCCCTAGTGGAGTAGGATAACTGTAGCTGTTCGCCACTCAGTGGGCATGAAGCCTGAGGTGAGGCTATGATTAAACATGACATTTAGGTGAGGTGCCAGTTCATTTTGTAGTTCATGTAGTTCACAGCCCGGGATGTCATCTGGTCCCATGGATGCTGTATTCTTAGCTATGGAGAGTGCGGTTTCTACCTGTGTGGCCATGATTACCAGAATTTGGCAATCTTTTGGTAATGAGATTGGCCCTTTAGGAGGTGAGAGGGGGGTGAAGTTGAAGGTGGCACTAAATCAATCTGCCACGATATTGGCAATGTCCTTGGGATCCGTATATTTAATGCCATTCTGTTGTAGCTCAGAGGAGATCTGAGCATTGCCATTTAGATTCTTGACATAACTATAGAATGCCTTGTGGTTGCCTTTGGAATCTTTAGCAATTTTATTTTTGTAACTAGCTTTGGAGGATTTTATGAGGGAACACAGCTTATTACTGAGGCTGGTAAGGGAGTTTTTTGCATCCTGGGTTTTTCCTCTTTTCTGCAACAGTTTCTTCCTTCTGTTATATAGCTTGTTTATGGCAGGAGACCACCAGATTGGCTTCCTTTTTTTGGAGAAGAGCATCTTGGTTCTATTTGGGATGGCACGATTCATGCACAAGGGGATGTGCTCGTCTTAGTGTAGGATTCAGCAGTCAAACTTTCAGCTCCCGTCTGCATGGGTGTCATGAAGTTTGTCACTTTTGACTTGAGTAGCATGAAGTTGGCTTTGGAGAAGTTTTTTATGGAGGTTTCCTTACTGGGGGATGGGGGTGGTATGTGGATGTCAAGGGTGATTTGCTTATGGTCAGACCTGACCAATGAGGGGGTAACCACTGCTGTGGTGCATCTATCTCCCATGTTGTTAATGACCAGGTCTAGGATATTGGAGCCCCTGGTGGGACAATGGCTTAGTTGATCCAGGGCATTGGAATTTATGAATTCCAAGAACCGTTGAGAAAACTTGTTGGTACTCGAGTAGTTTTCCCAGTTAATGGCAGGGTAGCTGAAATCACCCAGTATTAGGGTGTTTGAGAATATTGGGGCATGGTGGGGATCGGTAGCAAGCTACAGTTTGGATTGCAGTCTTACCTAATGTTCGTTGCACCTGGAGAATTTCAGATGCATCGTGTTGGGCAACTAGCCTGGATGTGTGAATATCCTTGGTTAATATGGACACTCCTCCACCTTTAGTGTTTTGGTCTTGGTTTGGTGGCCGAAAAGTGTGGTAAGAGTTGTAGCCTGGTATTGCAGGGGTGCTCTCTGGAGCCTTGAACCAGGTCTCAGTTACTGCACAGATACTGATGTTCTCCATTTTTAGGAGTGCCTCGAGAGAGTGCATTTTGAGGTTTAGACTTCTAGCATTGAGTAACATTACCTTCAGATTTTGCATGCTTGTATCTGTTACAGTGGTGGTTTTGTCCTCTGAACCTTGCCTAAAAAAGGCACTATAGGGGTGGCAAGAGCTTTAACCAATAACCTGAATTCCAGGGTGACAGGTGCAGACCAGCTCTGGCAAAGCATTATGGTTTGGTGATCATGTCGTCCCAGGCAGACATATACTGGATCCCCTTTGAATGACACCAGAAGCTTAGCCAATTGTTGGTCAATCATTTTTTTCTTATATTGTGGTATCATTCTGGGCGAAAGCAGGATGCTACTCAGGGCTAGGGTCATACCTGCCTGGGTCACATGATCCGAGAGCTCTTCCATGTCTCTTTTCATGTAGTCCAGGGAGGTACGTCTCAAGTCATTCACTCCAACATGGACAATGACAGTGTCGTATTTGTACTTGTTGTGGATTGACTTGAGTGCATGCGTTATGTGGCAGATCCTAGCACTCGACAGGCAGCTGACTGTAATTTTCTCCTTGATCAGCCTGGTGAGTGGGACATCAGTGTGCCTGACCATAGAGTCACCTATGACTAAAGCTAAAGTCATATCCCTGTGTGGGAATAGAACTTGCAAGTGATCTTTTTCCTGAGGGGCATGAAAGTACTAAGGGGAAAGGGCACCACATTTGAAGCAACCTATCAGTAAGACTGGATATGATCTCTGAGTAAATGCAAAAAAAAAAAAAAAAAAAAAAAAAACCTTGTCAGCTGTTACATCAATATGAACTTCAGAACTGATTGTTTTAATGTCTTCACTCATATGCTAGACAAATAAACATATTTGCTTATTAGCTTCTGGCTGTCTGCCAAGTTCCGATCCCCTAACTGCCTTCCCTTTGATCTGAGGATATATCTGTCAAACCCTCCCCCCATAGTCACTATCTCAGCAGCTGACATCTTCATCAACATGCAAATAAGTGAAACTAGAAATGCATACTTAGCTCAGAATTAGTTATTGTACGGCTTCTGTAGCTGGACAAGGCTTCGCCATGCTCACGGTCTCATAAGAACCTAACCAAAAGGAAAGAACTTCATCAAGTAATTGCATTTCACTAGCCAAATGCTATTGTCTGGTTAGAAAAAAGACTTTATGACCGGGTGATTTTTTTTCCAGATAAAGAACCAATTATGCTACTGCCAATCATTTGATATAGATGTATTTTTTAAAACTCTGTAATAAATTTAGTATATTTTATATATTTCTCTGTTTAGTGTATAGTTCATTAGAGACATTGTTTTCTGTGTTACTTAATTCTCTGATTTTTTTTCAAATATTAACTATTAGAAATGTATATCCAAGACCCTTTCAGTAACTTATAGCATCTCTGTTTTTCCTCACTCTATATTAGGTAATAAAGACATACATTATAACAAGAGCACTGTCTCAGCCTCATAAAATTGCATTTCTGTTAAAAAATGTAATTATGTTTATAAATATATTAAGTATAAATGTATACACACACACACACACACACACACACACACACACACACACACACATATATATATATATATATATATATATATATATATATATATATATATATATATATATATATAGAGAGAGATAGAGAGAGGTCATTCAAAAATGTTTCTTTTTTAATATTTTCAGTCATTGAAATTCATTGAAATAAGCACAATCACATGGGAAAAAATCCACCCAAGCATTCATTAACAGGCGTGTACATCATGCTAAGCTTATACACTCTGTTTGTGTTAGTGCAATGAACAGAGGTGCTCACTGAATATGCTAACTGCTAAGCAAGCCTACACATTCATCAGTTGCTAGTGGCCATGCATGGAAGCACAGAGGCTTGAGCACACTTATAACAAATAGGTTGTATATGTATAATCCCAGTAACTGATCACATGCAGACAGCACTATAGTAAACAAGATCAACTTGAATAACATAACTAAAAATCAGGGGAAGCTTAACAAGGAAAGTGCAGCTAGATAGAAATAGAATAGTGCCGAACCAACAGTCATGTAATTTGCTTTTATTTGTACAAGTAATCCTGCCATTTGACACATACCTAATAGAAAGGAAATGCTGTCAAATGATGTGAGGAAATCAGTTACAGTGTAACAAAGGGGGGTGGGGTCATTTGTGATACATGTAAAATGTATTTAAAGTGCAGAGTTGAGATAACAGCAAGGAAAGTATATACTTTAGTGGATATTGCATATGCTGCAGGTATTGCACATCTGATGTCTATCCAGAGAGTTATATGTTGTAACCAACATTATGCTATAGTCCCAATCTATCATGTAAAACAATTAATTCCAAGCTGTTGCTCTATGCACTTTAGAAGGGGAGTATTTATTGTCATTTGTTTCCACTTGTAACACTAAAAAGACTATTATAAAGTAAAGATTTTATTAGCCAAGCATGTGTTGTATATTAATGTAAACTATATATTAGTTTATAAAGTTAGAACACCAAACTGTATGTTTTTTCACTATACATTTCCTGAGGCATGCTCAGTAAACTGAGGTACTCACATGGTTATATTGAGAATGCCTAGCTACACCCATGTGGCAGGTGTATGGAACTACTCTGCCATTGCAATGTATACTGAGGGAGAGATCAAATGTAATAAATTACATCCACATGACTGATGTTAGAACATGCATATAGGCTAAGGAACTGTAAGGTTTTCATTTCCTTATGTGTATGAAAGAAACAATGCTGACGTTATAGTACTGTACAAACCTGTGACATGTGGAAGCATTGAGAAGAATCATGGATACCTATGCAGTCATTCCAGTTATAATATTCGGTGATGAAAAATCATATTTTGCAGCAACATTCATGTTTTGAATGGTAGAACGTTTCTGACTGTTTATGCCTCCTGTGTATGTATGTAACAAACTACACAGAGAGATGACACATAGCAGATGTAACATACGCATATGCAAAATGATGCATTTGGTCATGTGGCATATGCGGACATTCCCATAAATCAAGGTAAAATTCAGGTGTAGTCAGTCCCTTCATAAATGAGTTGTGTATGTCTGAATGTCATTATGTGTATCAATATGCATATCTTGTATTTATATGTATAACACAAATGGATAGGTAGCCTATGCAAGACTTAGGCAAAATAAAATGATGTACCAGCATTATGGTGTTAATACTTCAGCTACTGGGGAAATGTTGCAAATAACAGTCTGTAGTTATCTGAGTATGATCCCTTCATGGTACTGTAATATTCCATTCTTTATGACCCAAAAATGAGATTGGAAAGACTAAGGGTGGCGGAGTCTCTATCTTCTTTAAGGACAGGCACACCTCCAGACTGCTTTACCAGCATGATGCACTGGAATTACTCCAGGTGCAACTGACAGTTGGCAAGACACCCATCCAAGCTACAGTCAGCTATAGACCCCTGTCCATGTCTCAGGACACCCACTCCTCCTACCTGGACCTACTTGACTCCATCAAGGTACCCCTAACACCCTCATCCTTGGTGACTTCAACTAACACACCATATACTGGGTGAACTATTCCTGCACTAATGCACTCACCCAATGATTCCTTGACTTCATCAGTTCTAACACAGTAGACCAGTTGGTCTCATCCCCCACAAGGGGTGATAACATAATGGACTTGGTTCTCACCAACATGGGTAAACACTGCACCACTCCCATAGTATGTTCTTCCCTGGTGAGATTGGATCATTGGCCTGTCTCATTCAGAGTTTCTATCCCACCCAGCCCCTCCCCAGCCATAACCAGGCTAAAAAACTTCTCAAAAGCTGACTACAGTCTCCTAAGGGAGGGTATCAGCAGCTTCACACCACTGCCCTCCTCAGATGATACAGATATCTGTGCTGAACAGTACACTAGTGCAGTATACAAGCACCTGTACAACTGCATGGACTCAGCCTCAGCCATACCCAACAGAACTAAAATCTCCTCTTCAAGTCGACACAAATCTGTCTGGTGGACATCCTCTATCAACAGGCTTTACAACAAAAGGAAGAAACTGTTGTCCAAGGGTAAAAAGGAACAAATTCCAAATCCGAAAAAACTCACTCGTCCTCCTCAACAAGCAAATTAGATCACTAGTGAAAACTTCCAAAGCCAATTATGAGTTGAAACTAGCCTCCAAAACAAAGGGAAAGAGCAAGTCCTTCTTCAGTTACATTAGGAACCTCCATGGTAAAGCCCAAGTTTGTTCCGAACTAGTACTTAATGGTACCACTTACACTGATCCTGCTGACTTAGCCAACCTGTTAGCTGATAGGTTCAGTGCAAACTTCACCTCCTTATCACCCCTAAAGGCGCAGTTGACATCCTCAATACTTGTCCCACACCTCACATCTCCATAGATCTAATGTCAAAGACCATATTCAAGGCAAAGAACACAGCTTCCATGGGACCTGATAGTATCCCAGGCTGTATTCTGCACCATCTCCAGCAAGAACTACCTTCACCATTGAGCAGCCTATTCAACAACAGCCTAATTACAGGCTTCATTCCAGCAGAGTGGAGAACTGCCATTGTCATCTCCTTGCACAAAAGTGGTGCCATTACTGACCTGGGAAACTATCACCCCATTAGCCTGTCAAGTCTGATCTGTAGAGCCATGGAGCATATTATTATGGATCTCATAAACAAGGACATAGGCAATCTCCAAGCACTCGACCCCACCAATTTCGGATTTGTCAGGGGCAGACCTTGCCTATTGAACCTAGTTGACTTCTTTGAGACTGTCACCAAGGCCCTGGATGAGAGAAAGTCAGTACATATAGCTTACCTTGACCTGGCCAAGGCCTTTATCACAATCCCCCACTCGGGCATCATCAAAAAGCTAACGCAATTTGATGTTAATCCCTATCTCATCAGATGGGTGACCAACTGGCTCACAGATAGGACCCACATGGTCAAAATAGGTGCCATCACCTCCAACAGCAGACCCATCACTAGTGGTGTTCCCCAGGGATCTGTCCTGGGCCCCTACTATTTAGTATTTACTTCTCAGATTCCAGGCAAAGACAAAGGGCCTGTGGCTGACCATATTTGCAGATGACTGTAAGTTGAGTGCTGTCATTGACTCCCCAGTTGATGTTAACATTCTGTAAGAGGGTTTCACAGCTACAAATAACTGGTGTCAAAGTCATGGCCTTATGTTAAATGCAAAAGAATGTATTATCATACCATTCGGCAAAAACATGGCCCCTACCGATTACCACATCAACGCCAACCTGCTAAGCATACAACCTGTGGTGAGAGACCTGGGTACTCAGGTTGAAAACAATCTTACATTTGACCATCATGTGGTGGCAATGTTCAGAAAAACCTTTTACTTGGTTCATCTCATTAAGTAAAGGTATTGCATCCAGAAAAAGGAGGTCATTACCGCTCTGTACTCCTCCCTTATTAAACCTATAATTGAGTATAACACCCCATTTGGTATGTACCTTTCCAAATACCTGCACCAACTGGAAAGAGCACAGGAATACCTCACAAAGAGAATCCATGGACTCCAACACCTATCCTATGCAGACAGGCTGAAATCACTATCACTCTATTTGGTATCATACAGATTGCTCAAAGGTGATCTGTGTCTCACGTACAAGGCAATATCAGACCCTGCCCTACTAGAGATGCTCCATATCCATAAGTCTAACTTCTCGCACATTACCCACTCAATAGGCCTAAATCTAATATGCAACATCAACAAAACATGCTGGAGAGACATGTTTTTCTCCCAGAGGCTACCACATCTCTAGAATAGACTTCCCGTACATGTCAAACAGAGCACCTTGCTGACCTTCTTCAAGTGCAACCTTGATGAGTGGATGGGAAACCACATATTCATCCCAGGGGTTCAACCTTTGTCCTCATTAACAGGGGTGACAGGTGCTGACTGAGGTTTCTGTTTTGGGGATAAACTCTTGGCTAGGCTTATAAGGTCCCCAGGGCCATTAGCCTAGAAACCTCCTATGATCCTATTATCATAAAGATACAATGTGTCTCCTACTTGGTGCAAGTACCATACCATACATGTTGGCATAAAAAACTGTGTCAAAGTACACATGTGAATGCAGTATACCATGATGATGAAACTGATATTTAGTCCTGAAGTGAGTCTAGACATCCTACAGAAAGTTCTCACTGAGACCAATGACTGGTGTCAAACCCATGGCCTTAATCTTAATGCCAAAAAATGCATTGTCATTCCCTTTGGGAAAAACTCAGTTACCACTAATTACCACATTGATGGTAGCTCATTGAATACCGAAGGCGTTATAAGAGATCTGGGGACACAGGTTGACAGCAACCTCTCCCTCGACCACTACATTGCCACTGTGGTCAGAAAGTCCTTCTGTGTGGCACATCTCATTACCAAGGGTTTTGCATCCACGAAGAAAGTGGTCATCATCACTCTTTACTCTTCCCCCATTAGACCAATCATATAGTATAATGCCCCATCTGGCATGTACCTCACTAAACACCTGCAGCAGCTGGAAAGGTCACAAAAGTATTTCATGAAGAGGATCCTAGGCCGTAAACACATGCCCTACATGGACAGACTCAAAAAAATCCTGCTTTTCTCTGGCTCATATCATCTATTAAGAGACGATCTCTGCTTGACTTACAACGCCATGTCTGACCCAGCCCTATTAAAAATGTTACACCTAAAGAAATCCCAATACCTCCACACCACATGCCATGGACCTATACCTCATTACTACAATAAACAGAACATGCTGGAGGGACAGGTTCATAACCCAGAGACTGCCCATGCTATGGAATAGACTTCCCATACCTGTCAAGCAGAGCACCTCACTGGCCATTTTCAAGAGAAATCTTGTTTAGTTAATGGGAAATAGAAAGTTCAACCTGGGGACCATTCCAGAGGCCCCGGAAACTAACGACGGCATGATGTCAGGGCACTTCTATGCGCTAGGCTTTAAAGGCTCCAGGGCCATTGGCCTAGTACACACCTATGAACCTATGAACTATAAAAATAGTTTGTGCTGAAGAGTCTGCCATTTACACTTCTTTAGTAGCCCATATGGTTCCAGAGATATGAACATTTGCTTGAAATGTGAGGACATAATTTGATTCCATCAAAAAGCTTAAACTCCTCCCATTGGAAGTTATGGTGCAAACATTCAGAACTCCATTGGAGGAAATGAGCTAATAGGTGACTTGTTGACAAATTATATATCACAGACATGAACTGTACACTGGCTTGTGACAAATGTTATCCTCCACACGTAGGCCAATGAATGTGTGCCAGAGAGGCTGGCAAAGCCAAACTTCCAGAGGCTAATTCTATTTATTTCCTCTTGAAGAAAGATGACCAGATACCAAGAACACTCTCAGCCCAATGATTACTTAATGTGCATTTTTACTAAATGGTGACCATTTAATGCATCATTATAAAGGGCATGGTCATAAGGACGTACAGTAAAAACTACTATAACATGAACTACCCAACACAAAACCACAAGAGAGTATAATAACACAAGCCCACTCAAACATTGTGATAATTTTGCAGCATGGAATGCATTAAGAAATGATTAATAAGCCCTTATTTCCTTTAAAGCCCTATATTGTGATACAAATATTATAATGGATATGTAAATGTTTGCATGAAGTCATGCAATACAACTCATTATTTTTTGTGGAAATAAATAATGCCTGTGAGGATTCACTGGCATACTCAGCATTTATATCTTTCCAGACTCTAACTCATGCTGAGGTCAGATCTCAGAGAGAAGTATATCAAACACTGACGACACTGAAAGAAGCATAGTTGTTGTATCATGAGAACAAACTTGAAATGCTTATATCAGTATCCTGTTGTAATGGGTATGGGTTCCCTAACATGGTGTGAGACCTAAAAGAAAAGTTACCTCCAGTATTTGGTTGAACCAATCCTGTCTATCACAGTTATCAGACAGACAGACCTTATCATATTCAACCCCCTGCCAGTCAGGCTACATGCTCTCCAGAGCTGTGTAGTAACTGCATGTACTACAGGAGATAATAATGGAGGCTGTCACCGAAAACACACTTCAAGGTGTGAAGTAAGAAAGGGTTTTGATGTTAATTTATCCAAAACAAATTATTCTGAGGAATTAAAAGGATGTAGCAACGTTGCAATTCGCATAAATCATGCAAGGTAAAGACAGAAAGATAAAGAAGATAGTCAGACATCCTTCATAAGTGATGCCAGCAACGACCTGCTCACCAGTCCACAGGACATCAGTGGTGGATGGAAGAAGCATTTCTAGCAGCTTCTGAATTAAGAAAACCCACAGAAGCTATACTGCCCCAGAAAGAGCCTATGATGAGAGAAGAAGAGGAGCCCACCCTAGAAGAAGTAAGAAGAACTCTAAGGAATATGAAGTCAGGGAAAGCAGCAGGCTCAGATGAGGTCATAGCAGATATGATAAAGATGCTGGGTGAGATGGGGAAGAAATGTCTCCTGATGGTACTAATAACAGTGTGGAGAGAAAGGTGTGTCCCAGATGACTGAAAAATAAGCATACTCATGCCAAGAACAAGGGGACATCCACAACTGTGGGGAGTACAGAGGCATCAAACTCCTATCACATTGCATGAAAGTTCTGGAGAGAGTGAATGATAAATGGATATGCAGAGTAGTAGAAAGTAAGATGGGAAATGAGCTGTTTGGATTCACACCAGGATGCAGCACAATTGACCCGATGTTTGCAGTAAGACAGCTACTTGAGAAGAAACTAGAGATGAGGAGAGAGTCCAACTAGGCATTCCTAGACTTGGAGAAAGCATATGACAAGGTCTCAAGAAAGCTGATCTGGGCAGTACTGCAGTGGTTTGGAGTCCTAGAAACATTGGTAGAATTAGTGCAGGCTATGTATAAGGACCCAATGACTCAAGTACAAATAGTGTTCGACCTCACAGACGGGCTCGCATTGGAAGTGGATGTACACCACGGTTCAGCTCTGAGCCCACTGCTGTTCATATTGGTGATGGACTACATTAGCAAACAGGTTGGAGGGGACAGATCAACGAAGTTGCTGTATGCAGATGATGTGGCATTACAGGCAGACTTTGAGCAAGAACTTCAACAAAGGCTAGGAGAATGGAATGCAAAACTGAAGGCACATGGGATAAAACTAAGCACAGATAAGACGGTGGTAGTGGCAGCAAATTGGGGAAATCAGAAGAAGCTGACAATAGAGATAGAAGGGAAGATAGTGTAACAGGTAAATAGCTTCAAGTATCTTGGAGGGGTGGTTGAGAAGAGAGGAGAAGTCTGAATGAAGAGGTCAAAGCTAGAATCAGAGGGGCTGCAGCCAACTGCCATAGAGTGTCAGGTGTAGTCTATGACAGAAGAATGCCAAAGAAGCTGAAAAGTAAGGTGTACAAGACAGTGGTGCTACCAGTATGGTACAGAAACCTGATGAAGAAGCTAGAGGTTATGGAAATTAAGTGCCTGAGAAAGGTGGTAGGATGCACACTGTGGGACAGATGAAGAAATTAGGACATAAGAGCAGAATCTGAGGTAGCTCCAGTTGGAGAAAAGATCATAGTGAACAGATTATGGTGGTTTGGACACATGCAGAAATGCAGAAGACAATCTGGTGAAGAAGATTTGGGACAGACAGGAAGAAGGTAAGAGGAAGCAAGGACATCCAGCAAATAAGTGGATGGATTGTGTGAAAGAAGATCTGCAACATACAGGCATGAGTGTTGAAGAAGGCAGGAGTGTGTCACTGAATCGTGAGAGTTGGCGAAAGTTAACACAATACCCCAACCCCATGTAGAAAAAATGGGAAAAAGCGGGATGATGATGATGATGATGATGATGATGATGAATGTTGCAATTCACACAAGTGTGGTTTATCAATATCACTGTTAGTTGGCTAAGGCACTCTTACCCTTCCACTGTCCATCTGCATTATAGGGTGTATGCAAGCAACAATGACTGACAGGATGTTTGTTAATGTGTAATTAATGCCTGCCCATCTACACCCCTGGAAGGGCGTTAATTAGACATTAGCACACAACCTGGTGGGCATTATTGCAGTTAGGGAATGAGGGCTCTGTAAAATTAATGTGATTTAATTACTTATTTATATATTTTTAGTACTTTTTTATATATTCCTGTTGTAAAATCGTTCCTCCTCCTAATGTTTCAAAGATGCCTAGTATATGTAAATGGTGTTAGAGGAAGCATTTTGCATTTAAAATATATCATTTTTTAAAAATATATATCTAGATATTTGCTTCATTTTTTCCCTCTCTCTCACACACACACACACACACACACACACACACACACACACACACACACATGCACACACACACACACACACACACACACACATACACTCTTGCACTTCAGATTCAGAAAGATGCATGCTAATGTGAAGTCCTATTATTGAAGGAAATTTGTGATTTTTTTAAGAGGAATATATTCCTGTTTTGAATCTTTGTTCCCCTTTTATTTTAGGTTTTATCCAGTTAACTTGATCTAAGAGGTGAGATGTACATAAACCTCCTCAGTGCTGTGGCTGCTTGATTGCTTTCACTCTTAACTCTATCTTTCACTCACACATACCTCACTGTCATGCATGCAAGCATGCATTCATACACATAGACAGAAATTAGCACAGAAACAGAAACATACACACACAGAAACATAAACACACACACACACACACACACACACACACACACACACACACACACAACTGCTTTTTTCTGTTATTCTTAGTTTTTACATTCACTAAACAGCAAAAGCACTGCATAGTGAGTGTAAAATAATGGCTCAATAGATCTTGGCTTCACTTACATGCACGCATACACACACAAACAGACATAAACACACATACACACACACACACACACACACATACACACACACACACACACACACACTTTTATTTTTTAGTTTTCTTTTTCCTAAAATATATTTTACACTCACTAAACAGCAGAGGCACTGCTTAGTGAGTGTAAAATAATAGAGGCCATTAGGCTTTTTTCAGTCAGAACTCCACGGCAGCTTGATATGCTGCTGTGAAGTAAGTGGGGGACTCATTTATCAGTGGGCATTACTTTTACATTAATACCATGCTAGAAAATGTTCATTCTCCAATCAGGGTGCTGATGTACAGTTTGCTCATTCTCTAAAAGTCAGTATTAACTGAATCACAGGAGCACTCACACCACAAGCATCACAGAACATCTATTTGTCTGACATGAAAATCCAATGTTTTGAAAGATTTTTGTTCAAAATAAAACTAAAGTTATACTTCATTGTTGACACAGAATATATTTAAAGGCATGACATCATCACTGGGGTGCAAAGCAGTTATTTAAGTTAAAAGTAACTGAGGAGCCCTCTCCCACTGGAATTGTACACATTAAAACAGTGATGGATATAATTCACGAATTTCAGTATATTGACACCCACTTTACCTATGGGATCAGAGAAGGTACAGGATATTCCCTAGACTGCACACACCACAGGAGAAGTCTTACTACAGATGTGAGATAGTGTGTATTTGAAAGCATTACGTCATATTATTGCTGCAAGGCATATCTGTGCCTCTAAACTGATTAAAAGAATGGAGCGATCTGTCTCTTTCTCACAAAATACTGTATGACGGTAGGTATAGTCAAACATATGTGTTGCATAATGCAGTCATCCCTGTGACTGTAGAAGTACAGCCACCCACAGTGCATAGATAATCCCAGATTTAAACTCATGGCCTACTTACCAGTAAGCTATAGAACATTATATCATTGCCTCCCACAACAGAAGAAGGCTTGCTAGTAGGCTGTGATAAAGCACTTTTCAACAAATGGCCTCATCAATGTTTAACAAAACTGTTGCCTGTGTGAAAATGGATAGACAGTAGTGAAACATACCTCTCTAGCAATACATCTGCTCATTAGAAATGGTGTCACCATTCTTACCTACATGTATATTTACACAGTAATATGACTGTGTCTATGTAGTAATATATTATGCCATAATTATCATTAGTGTTAGTATTAATATTAATAGTAATATTAATTATTAATATTATTAATAGTTAATATTATACACATTGTTAATATTACAATAATTATTAATATTAATATTATTGTTGATATATTAATATTATAATAATTATTAATATTATTAATATTGGGTTTGAACCAAGTACCTCAGTAAGATCGCAAGTTAGAAGACATTGCATGACTCATAAATGTCACATGGTATGTTTTCAACTGTGGAAATACACATTTGAATGAATGACATCACCATTGTTTTCATGGGTCTATGTTAAATAAACGAACACTTAAAATGTCGAGTACAACATACTCAAACACTTTTAAGAGAATGTTTATTTAACCGACCGCTCAGAATGTCGGAAACCACAATCTTGAAAAGTTTTGTTTGGCCACCTACCCCTCCCAAGTGCTACAAGACAAGAAACCAACTAACAGCAGGTACATACATACCATAACAAAAACAAAAAGGGAAAACATATCGTGACGTTGCAAACAAGGGACCGCCCCCCCCTGCACACCCCATCTGAGGGGCTGCACCCCCCACCCCCCCTACTTAAATATACCAACTCAGAGATCGCACTTCAGTGCAGAAAAGGGAAATTCTCCCATTCTGCACTGTACGGCACTATTAGCAGTAGCTTACATTGCGTACTAGATCACATACGTCAGTGCTGGCCAAATTAAATATTTCAGAACTCCGTTTTCCGACATTCTGAGTGGTCAATTAAATAAACATTCATTTAAAAGTGCTTGAGTATATTGTACTCAACATTTTAAGCGTTCATTTATTTAACATAGACCCTGTTTTCATAGTGTGACATCAGTGCTAAAATGGACTGAATGTGGTGGGAAAGCCCACTATCACTGTAAAGCTGCACATCATATCTATAAGTGAAATAATTCCTCCTACCTAGCACAAGACTGATAGAAACTGTCACAGAAGTCACTCACTGGTTGATTCAAACCCCCTATCTTTCTACTTATGCAATCTGGAAATCATAGTATCAACAGCAATTGCCACAGGAGAAGTCTAATGGCAACACTGAGAAAGTGTAGTTTCAAAAGCTTTACCTTATCAGTGTGTTGCATAAAATGAGTTTTGGCAAAAATGCAAGAAATTGATGAGGCAGCTTCATCCCAGTGTAAATATGTCTTAGAAATGGAAGTGTACAGAAGGGATCTTCTGATGGAGACACTACAAACATACACTAATAGTATATACAATGCGATATTGGATTTAAACCATCTACCTATCTAGTTAGACAGTTGAGAGTACACAGTATCAAAAGTAAGCGATTCAGAAAATGTCTTAATGTTTTTGTGAGATAGAGCACATTTGAAGAGATGACACTATCAGTGTGTAACTGAACAAATGTTAATGTTTAAAGTGTGAGAAACTTGTGTGGGAGCACTCTCCCACTGTAAATCTTTCTCCTGATTGGAAGTTTACACATCAGATTTGTTGTTAAAGCCACACACTAATGCAACGTTGCTGGATTTGAAACACATACCTATTTAGAGAACACAGTATCAGTAGGAAGTGCCAAAGGAGCAGATTGGTTACAATATTGAGATAGTGCACATCTGAAAGGATGACACCATTGATGTGTTGCACTGAATGTGCTTTGGCTAAAATTTCAACAGATTGATGGGAAGGGGCCCACTCCCAGTTTTAATACATCTTTTAAGTAAACCCAACAACTCTTTTGATGAAGCTGATTTGACCTTGCAGTAGACACACTCAGAGCTGCAATGCAATTCTGGATTCATGCCACCTACTTATCTACTTACATAGACTGGGGTACACAGTATCAATGACAAGTGCCATAGCAGAAGTCAGACTACCACAGTGAGAGACTGCAGTTTTGAAGGGTGACATCATCAGTCTGTTGCAGAGGAGATGTCTGTGATAAAAGTGAAAGAAATTGATGGAGGAGATCTCTTCCAGTTTAAATGTTTCTCTTGAGTAGAAATCAAAACAGCGGGTCTGTTGTTAAAGCCATACAAACCTGACAGTAGACATACATGCACAAGTTCAGCACTGCTGGAGTTGAACCACCTATCTATCTAGGTTACTCAATCAAGAGAACACAGTATCAAATGCAAGTATCAAAGGAGGAGTCTGATTCCAAGACTGAGAGAGTGCAGTCTGAAAGGATGACCTCATTAGTATATTGCAGAGAAGATATATGTGATAAAAGTGAAAGAAATAGCTGGGGGAGCCCTTTCCCAATTAAAATGTTTTGCCTAAGTGAAAGTGTATGAATCAGATGTGTAGGGGAATCCAGTCCTACCTAGCACTAAAGACGTGCACACATTCATGATAGTCAGTCACTGCTGTATTCAAACACCTACCTATCTAATTGCATAATCTAGACTGCATTGTATGATTCCCAAGCACCACAAGGGAAGTATGACTTTAACTGTGTGATAATACACATTTAAAGGGATTACCACATCAGTGTGCTACAGAGCAGCTAGTGTGCATCACAGGTTTGAGTGAAAAGGCATGTGTCTTGTTAAGCGGAGTTAACAGTAATGTGTTGATGACAAGTAATTACATACTGCTCAGATAACTTATCTATCCTGTGATTCATGTATATTGCAGTACTGTGAGTGACATGCAGCTGTTTCTCAGTATGGTGTATTCATGACAATCAGAATTGTAAAACAGCAGTTTGATAGCCCAGCATTCCTAAATGTTCAACTAAGGATGATTGTATCCAACTAGTAATCATCTTGTGTCATTTTCAATATTTCTTCATACTTGGACAACATGGAATGTAAATATAAACCGACAGGTGAAGAATATGATGCTGCTCTGCTTAATACCTCTGAGGAAGTATATGTACAAAGATCCACACCATTGTATATCATTTGCATGTCTAAATGTGCTGGAATGTAGACTTAACTTCACATAAACAAGCCTTTAGACAGCATCAGAGCTAACTCCTCATGTCTTGAGTAAAACATTCCATTACAACATACAGATGTAATACAAACTACTGACATTAATTAATCACTTCCTGAAGTGCACCACTCACAAGCTCATTGCATGTGTAAATTATGCTTTCAGGTTTAGAACTTAGAACAGGAATTCACAGTGGCATGTGGTGCTCCATGTGAACCTTCATGCAAATAAGGAGTACATACCATTCTGAATGTGATCCAAATGAGAAGAGATGTGTGCTTTGCTAATGTTTTATAAGTCATGATTTGTCATGCTAATTGCAGTATTATTATGTGTATAACACAGGTGTATACTTAAGCTGCCCTCATATCTGGTGACTGTCAATGTATTTGAGGCATGTCATTCTGCTTCTTATGCAATTGCTTGTGTTTGTGTGATATCACTGATTAATACAGTCACTACATGATAACATGTGTAGGTATCATAATTATAAGACTTCTGAAAATGTATGGAGATGCAACTAAATTCATCCAGTCTCCTTACGTGTGTATAGCAGCAATATTTTCAGATGTGCCTAGTGTAAAATGCAAGGAACTCTGTGTGCAGTATACTTCATTACAGTAATTACAATTGCAGCATCCAATATGGTGTGCATTCAACTCTGCAGCCTGTTCAAGACATGATAATAACTGTCTCCTCATAGTGCTATTAACCTGTCTTCCCATAGTGGAGTGAGGTTAAGCACAGTAGTGTGAAAAGCAGTAGACTAATGTGACAGAATGCAAAAACTCACCAGTTTTTGCTATAAGACATGAACTGTCATTGACTGATGGTTACTATTGCTGCTCATTGGCAGTTGTGCAAATACTCAGGAGAAAGAGAGATGAGCAGAAGGGGGAGAACAGAAAGAGATTGGGAGGCATGGATACAGACATAGAAAGAGTTTTTGTTTATGGCCATTTCTAGCCATCTTTGTGGTGTGTTATTCCTAGGTTTGTCATCATAAGTAATCTGATCTGGTGTGTACAATAAAGAACTTACAACAGGAAGCAAGCAAGGATAGCAAAGTAGAAGCAGAAAAGTGGTGGGCTAATATATGCAGCCAACAGTTACATACACAATAGCAATATATATATATATATATATATATATATATATATATATATAAAATAAATAAATAATACTTTACCATACTTCTGGATTTGTACCCTTGTCACTATGGAAAAAGTAAATGACAGACCTGAGTATTAACTGAACATCCCACAGAAGAAATCATACTTCATAAACTTAAAATCACACATATCAAGGAGGAGTAACAACACTCTGAAGCAAGGAGGAATGTAGGTGTGCAGAAAATGAAAACACTGTCATCTGTGTTAGCATGTCTGCCAGGAGATGTGTGTATTGTATGCCCGCATGTCTAATTGTGAAAATGTAAATAAGTTTTAAAAATGTTGAGTATTTCCCTGTTTAAACAGAATGTTTAAAGAATCTGTCAGTGTTTTGATACATTTCGAAATGTTTGTGTTTGAGAGAGATATTTTAAAGTACAAACTGGGGAGAATATCCTAACAGTAGGTGATGTCATTAGAATGTTACTAGCTGCAAGGCGATCATTTGAACAGTTGACTGACAGGAAAACAAACTTTTTCAACCAGCTGACTGATTTTTTAAAAATAAGACAGTTGTGACTGTTAAGCTGTGCAGTTAGTCAAGTGCTCAACAGGAGTTGCAGCCAGTCAGAGTTCTGTGCAGTGATACCCAAAGAAAAGAGAACTCACTAAAACTGTAAGCCTGCCTTTGCCTTGCTGTTATGTCTTAGATTAGATCAGGGACAGTATTCTCTAGTTAGATTAGGAAAGCTTCGCTATTAAGATACAGTTTAATTTAACATTTCTGGTGACTGAATTCTGGTGTTTACTGAAAGCTTTTATTCTTTAGAGATCAAAGAGTGCTTATACTGTTTGATACTCCCCAGGATACCTCAAAGGCCTGGTCACCTCTAGTCATAGCAATCATTTATTTTCATATTTAATTTTTGTAATTGGACACCCCCTTTAGAAGGGCATGAAGGCACTCTGATTGGTGATAGCATTATTGTATTAGTTTGGGGAAGGGACACAGCTGGAAATCTGTGTCAGCTTTCCCAGAAGTGTTTGGTTGTGTGAAATTTAAGTTTACTTTGAGTGTGAGTGCATCAGAGGTCTTAAACTGGGGCACATTCTCTGAAGTGTGTAATAAGGAGTTAAATTAGTGGTAGACAGAAGTATACAGTTCGGTCCCAGATTATAGAGCATGTTCCTGTTGTGCTCTTAAGAGAAAATTGTAAAATATTATTCATGTTAACGTGACAATTTCACATTGCAGTCAGTAGTGAGGACTGAAGCTCCTTAGTTACTGACCCAGGATTGTAAGGGACATCACATTTAATTGGTGGCAATCCAGTGGGATATTGGTCAGATGTCACATTTAATTGGTGCTGTGGGATAATTAATTGGGATGCCAATAGCCTATGAGTAGTTGTCATTAGGGTGTCCAGTCTTGACATCCGCAAGGTAAACATTCAGAACTTCAATCCACCACAGTTTTATTTATTTTTTTACTTAGATAGTTAGGAATAACAAGCAAGGATGTCAGCAGAAGATTTTAACAAGCTGATGAAGATCCAGTTGGCTAAGGAGTGTGAAGCCAAAGGATTTGTGCATGCCAACTTGACCAAGGTAGCAATGATTTCAGCCTTGGTTGCAGCCACAGCTCAGACCAGCCATTTGGAGGATATCCAGTTTAGTGTTTGTGATGGGCAGCCTGCCAAGGCAAGACAATCCACATTTTCTTCAGAGGACCTGAGAATCTGTCTGGAGTTAAGGAGATTGTAACAGGAGGCTGAGAAGAAGTGGCACCAATGTAAACTGGAGGCCAAACGTCTAGAGACTGAAGAGAAACTGCACCTGGAGACCCAATGTCTGGAGGCAGAGGAAAGAGAGAGAATGCAACATTTGGAGGCTGAGGAGAAACAGCATCAACATGAACTGGAGGTCAGACATTTAGAAGCTGAGTAAAATGAGAGACAGCACCTGCATGAACTGGAGCTTTAAACCCTATAAGAGGGTCATGGAGGTAATGGGGAAGGGAATAACTGGACCCCAGAAGCTGTACAGATCAGTAAACTTTTTCTTCAGTACAGAGATGGGGATGACTTTAATAGTTTTATTCATACCTTTGAGAGGGTATGTAGACAATATGATGTAGACCATGAGCTCTGGGTTTGGCTCCTGACTCCCTTACTCCATGGTAAAGCTGTTCAGGCCATGTCAAAATTGTCTGATGTAGATGGTTTGAATTATGTTAAAGTTAAGAATTGTCTTGTAGATTGTATTAAACTAATACCTGTAGCTTACAGAAAAAGTTTTATTAACATAAACACAAAACAGATGAAAGTGTATGTGATTATATTGCTGACTTAAGTACTTACTTGCACAGATGGGTGTGTGGGTGTCAGGTCACCACTTATGAGGGGCTGGTCCACCTTTTGGTGAGGGAACAAGCCATCAATACTTTGCCTGATGACATGAGAGTCTGGTTAGCAGACTGTGAGTGTAACTCTGTAAAGGAGTTGGGGAAAAAAGGAGATCTCTACTTGGGAAGTAGAACACCACAGCATAGGAAAGCAATACAGAGTGCTGTACATGGACATAAGGGAACCCATGGGGGAAGTCTAATCCTCTCCAACAGAGTACACCAGTAATGGGGGAAACAACTAATCCAAGTGCATGGTTGGGGATTAGATGTTTCAAGTGTGAACAGAGGGGACACATAGCAGTTAAATGTCCATCAAGGCAAGGTGAGAAACAGAAGGTGTGGGAGCCAGTAAGTGTGGATGACAAAATGCCAGTGGTAAGTTGTTTACAAACAACTGGGGTGGAAATTATATCCAAAATATATATTCTGTCTTAGTAGATGGCAAACAACTGGGGTGCCAAATTATATCCAAAATATATATCCTGTCTTAGTAGATGGCAAACAGGCAACTGTTAAGGAGGGCACAGCTTCTGAATAACCAGTGTGAGGCCTGCAGTGGTTAGAGAAGAGCAGTTCTTGCTTGGGCAGTCCACTCCAGTCAGAGCATTGGGAGAGACCCCATTCCAAATATTTATTTATTTTATTTATTTACATTTCTTGACCAGGAGAGTCCAACTGGACACAGGTCCATTTTCAGCAGAGGCCAGGGGAGAAAAGCTCCACATTCAAATATTACAGACATTCTGCAGTTTGAGAAACATAGCATTTAAAAATTATAGACATAGTTATGCTGTAGAGCCTAATACAAGATTAAAACATAGTTGTAAAACTGCTGTAGAACATAATACAAGATTAAAACATAGTGACAGATGTTGAACATAGTTACAGATGTAGAACATAATACATCAGTAGACAACTGAATCAATGTTGTTTGTGAGGTACATATCAGACATTAACAATTGTTGCAACAATAATTTCTTACTGTATAGTAAATAGCTAGGTTTATAAGCAACCGAGCTTGCTATAATGAAGGTAGTTAGTGGGGTGCAGAGAGAGGTAGTGGATGGGTGGACTGGGTGATATTAGAGGGGAAGTTGCAAGGGCATATCCTGCAAGTTTTTAGGTGCACTTTTAGTAAAGATTTGAAGTGGGTGCAAGATGTTACAAAGGTAATTGAGGGTGGGATGGAGTTCCATAATTTGGCTATAGCACAGGAGAATAATGCTTCTCCAGCAGAGTTATTGGCTCTAGTGACCTGTTGGAGGTTTTTGTTGCTGGATCTTAGTTGTCTGGTGGAAAGATAGGGTTGGAGTCGATTATGGAGGGATGGCATGTTTAGTGGATGTTTTACTAGTTTGTGGGCGAGTGTGAGTTTGTACCATTGAAGGAGGTGAGAGAGCTCTAGCCAGCCCAGTTCTGCCAGTGAGAGACAGTGGTGACTATGGTAGGATGCCCCTGTGGCAAATTTGGTGATTTTGTTGTAGCAGGTTTCAAGCTTATTTAGGTTGCATTGCCTTAGGTTTGTATATATTGGAGAGGCATAATGTAGGGTGGAGATAAGGTGAGAATTTGCTACTGAAATCTTTGCTGCTTTGGTAAGTAGTTGCTGATTTCTATATAATGCTCGTAGTTTTTTGTTGACTTTTCTAATGGTTATGGATATGTGAATGTCAAACTTCACTTTATTGTCTATTTCCACTCCTAGCAATTTGGTGTGTCCTGTAGGATGGATAGTGGTGTTGTCTTTTGCTGTGATGTTAAAGTGACAATTGTTTTGGGTATGTTTGGTGTGTTGGAAGATTAGTAATTTAGTTTTGTTTGGGTTGAGTATTAACTGGGCATCGGATAACCAAGTTTCAACAGAGGAAAAGGCATCCTGTGTGACTTTTTGCAGTTCGGGTAGGGAGTGGGCTGTGCAGATGATGGTTGAGGCATCTGTGTATTGTATGAGTGTGCCATGTGTGGTGGTGGAGGCTAGGTTATTGGTGAAAATAGAGAAGAGTAGGGGTCCAAGGATGGAACCTTGGGGAACCCCGATGGAGACAGGTAGTTGGCGGGATAGGTTGTCCTGCCATACAATGGACAGTTGGCGGTCAGACAGGTAACTTTGAAACCAGTTGGTGACTGATTGAGAGAAGGATAGTTTATTGAGAAGAGAGATGAGTTGTTTGTGTGGTACCATGTCTAAAGCTTTAGATAGGTCTAGGAAAGTAGCTGTGGAAAGATAACCAGCATTTATATGTTGTAGAATAGTGTTAGTGAAAGAGAGTAAGGCAGTGGTGGTGCTATGGTTTGGTCAGAAACCATGCTGGGTGTTGGAGAGGAGGTTGTTAGCAAGGAGGTGATCTGAGACCTGAGAATGGTTGTATCTCTCTAGTATTTTGGAGAGTGGAGAGAGAATAGCTTTGGGGTGGTAATTGGTTAACTCTGTGGAGGGGCCGCCTTTGTGGAGGGGAATTATGTGTGATACTTTCCATAGTGTGGGAACGTAACTTTCTGACAGAGATCTGTTAATCAAGATGGATAATGGGTAGGCTAGAGCATCAGCTGCGACTTGTAGCTATTCACTTGGGAGGTTTTCTGCTGCTAATTTGGTGGGTTCAAGTTTAGTTAACAGATTTTTTTTATGTTGGAGGTAGGAACAGGAGAGAACAAGAAGCTAGTAAGGAGATTGCTAGTTGAAGTTGAAGGTGTGGGTTTGAGGGAGGGTTGTGCTGTCTAGCTAGTGATAGTACATTTTGTGTGAAATGTGTGTTGAAAGAGGTAGCAATTTTTTTGGAGGAGTGAGTGATGTTAGAAGTAGGGGTACTTACTTTACCTGGGTGGAAGTTGCAGTTTATTGAGGACCAGAATTGTTTGGGGTTATGTTGGGAGGAGGTAAGAGCAGACTCGTAGTATTGGATTTTGTCCTGTTTTATTAGATTTTTGACTGTGTCGGGTAGTTCTAGGAATTTCTGTCTAGTAGATGGGGTTTTGGTTTTGCACCAGTGCTCCCAGGCTTTAACCCTGTTTTTCATTTCAGACTTAGTGGTTTTCTGTAGCCATGGGGATGGGTGGGCTCTGTTTCACGGGGGGCATGGTAATTAAGAATGCTCAGTAAGGTATTATTAAAGTAGTCAACTGTGTCATCTAGACTGAGGTACTTTAGAGGTTGCCAGTTACATTCTTTAGGAACGAGCTGAATGAGAGAGGGTTAAATTTTTTATTTTTTTTTTTTTGCATATTTGACAGTAGATGACAAGTTTCACTTGGTATAGGTGTTTTCTGAGTAGGAATGTTGGGGAGTGATCACCGAGACTATCCGATAGGCAGCCTGCTATATATGACTGGGGGCTCTTACTGACTAGTGTTCAATCCAGGGTAGTGTGTTTGTTGGAGCTTTTATTTATCCTAGTAGGTGACTGGACTAGTTGGGTAAAGCCATGAAGGTTTACATGATGGGTTGGGTGGTCGCTAGAACAGGATTCTAAGTCAGTATTGAAGTCACCTTAAATTATAGTTTCTTGGGGGAGATGAGGGATAGTCCAGCTGAGGAGGTTTTCAAGTGGAGGGATGTTTTGGCCTTGTGAGAAGTAGCATCTTATTATATTGATGGTTTTATTTTGGTTTATTTTAAGGCTGGTATATATTATTTATTCCTTACCTATTTGGGGATCTGCTAAGTTTAAGATCCGGATGTTTAGATGCTGTTTACCACCTCCTTGTTTTGTTTAGTCGGTCTACTCTTAGTATACTGAAACTGGTAGGGAGGATTTGCTGATTGGTAATGTGTGTTTTTAACCATGTTTCTGTAAGGATCACTATATCAGGAGAGTACAAGTCTATGGTGGCATGGAGTTCATGCACCTTGTTGGATATACTTCTAATATTTAGGCTTAGCAGAAGGAGGTCACTTGAATTTCTATTGGCTGTGATTTGAGAGAAGTTGTGGTTTTTAGTCTGATTATGAGGGGTGGGGTGGAGATTGAGGAGCCAGAATTGGGGCGGATGTCTTCAATTATTACTAGTTTAGATATGGATGATGTTATTAGTTTTATCAATTTTTGAATATGCTTGCTTATAAGGGAAGTTTTATGATTGTGTTCTGTGGATAGTAAGTATGGTGGTAGGGTTATTATGTTAAGTTGTGGGGATGATTTTTGTTTGGGTACTGTGGTTGATAGACTATGTGGAGGGTGCATAGGGAAGGTTTTTGACCTGGTGGACAAGTAGCAGAGTAGAGGTGAGATATGAGCAGTGGTGAGTGTAGTAGTACAGTGGTAGTGGTTGAGTGGAAGAATGGTGGAGGTTTGGTAAGGTGTGATGTATGCAAAGAGTGCGCATGCCGTGAGTATAGGTATGGTGTCCATGTACATGTTAGCAGAGCATGAGGGATAGTAGTGGGAAGCTGGAGGAGGTAGTGTTGGTCTATTGATGTGGCTGCCTGTTTGAAAGATGGGAGTGGTTACTGTTACCAATAAAGGTAGGACCACTGGGGGTGGGTGGTAGTTGGGGGCAGGGAGGGGAGTAAAGCTGGCAAGAGACCCTGTTAGTAGCTCTTAGGAGGGGCTGGAAACAATCAGGTAACTGAGTACACTGCTATAATATAAATGATAGTAAATGTGGAGAGTGAGCTGTGCCCAAGTACAAGTAGGTTTAATAGGTTTTGTGTCAGGGCTGAGCAAATAGTGCTCTATGGGTCATAAAAGATAGCTATAAAGCAGGCTTGGACACATAGTATAAGCTTACTATAAGACAGGGATGAGCATATAGTGCTCAAGGGTTATTTAAATGTAACTAAGCAGTTGTCTCTCTTGGCAAGATGCTTCCCTAGTAAAACCTTTACAAATTAGGCAGGCTGGCAATAATTAGGTAGTAGTAGCAAGAAAAAATATGGGCCTTGTCTTACATAGTCACAAAGCACTTTCACTAGGAATTTGAGGCTCGTTCAGCCCAGTGTCCCATGAATTAGGTGTCTGCGGTTGCTGTTGTGGGGTCCTTAGGATGTAAAAAACTGACCGGCTGCTAGCTGTAGGGAAAGGTGTCCAGCAGGGAGGTAGCAAGGAAGGGTTGGTTACTAGGAGAGGAGAAAAGTTTAATAGTCAACACATGCAGTATATACACTCATTCTATATTACCTTTATCATAATGTACTCAGATAAGGCAGTATACATAGAAATACAGTGTTACAAATGCAGCACATTCATTTAGTTCACTTATGTCAGCAGTCCTATGTTCTATTGAGCACCACTTACTGGCTGGAAACCCCTGAGGAGCGTTGTCACGAATCACAGTTCTAATACATACATACAGCATCCAGGCAAACCTATACATAAATACCATGCACGGTCATAATTAGAGTCAGATAGTCAATGTAATCCAATATTAAGTGTAGTTGGACTAGGCTTGGACTGCACTTTCGTATTTAGACTAAACTATAATGAGGTTGGCTATTTAGATCAGGTCGTACCACTTCACTACAACACTATGAACAGTTTTTTTTAAACAAAACTACCCAGATTAACTCTGCCTGCAGAATGTGAGCTGGTTCCTCATCTAATGTAATGCTGCTTTTTGGTATTTCAACTAAACTATATTGAGGTTGGCTATTTAGATCAGGCCATACCTCTTTACTACAACACTATGAACAGTAATACTGCTTTTGAGTTCGGCGGCTCTGAATATATGTTAAGCAATGATAATACATTCATACAGTAGAAAAAAATGTATCACCAGGTAAGCAGATGTTCTACTACTAATACACTATTCCTAGGCAGCAGTAAAATATTTACAAGTGTCCAAGCCAGCATGTAGTATTGTACATAACTATTAAGGCTGAGCAAAGGCAGTAACCGAGAATATACAGTCACGAGATCTGGTAACAGTACACAGCTTTTCAGTTTTAATTAGCCACCAGTAGTTAAGTTATCAATACATTTCATCAGTAGCAGGAGCCAAAATGGCACAATATTTAGTATTTTAGGTGAGGTAAATCCAAAATAGATTTCTTACTTTGGGAACGTCCTACGCCGAGAAGGATTAGAAGCTGCTAGTGAATTTAAAAATGGTGCCCTCACTACTAAACACTTTGGTAAGGGTTAGATTGGCCGATTGATGGGTGGGGGGGATTAGCAGCCTGTATGCACTGTATTGGCCATTCGTGGTGGACTGTGAGACCCTGTTAGTAGCTCTTAGGAGGGGCTGGAAAAAATCAGGTAACTGAGTACACTGCTATAATATAAATGATAGAAAATCTGGAGAGTGAGCTGTGCCCAAGTACAAGTAGGTTTAATAGGTTTTGTGTCAGGGCTGAGTAAGTGGTGCTCTGTGGGTCGTACAATATAGCTATAAAGCAGGCTTGGGCAAATAGTATAAGCTAACTATAAGGCAGGGCTGAGCATATATTGCTCCAGGGTTATTTAAATGTATCTAAGCAGCTGTCCCTCTTGGCAAGATGCTTCCCTAGTGAAACCTTTACAAATTAGGCAGGCTGGCAGTAATTAGGTAGTAGTAGCAAGAAAAAAATATGAGCTTTGTCTTACATAGTCACAAAGAACTTTCACTAGGAGTTTGAGGCTCTTTCAGCCCAGTGTCCCATGAATTAGGTGTCCACAGTTACTGTTGTGGGGTCCTAAGGATGTAAAATACTGACCGGGTGCTAGCTGTAGTGAAAGGTGTCCAGCAGGGAGGTAGCGAGAAAGGGTTGGTTAATAGTCACAAAGCACTTTCACTAGGAGTTTGAGGCTCTTTCTGCCCAGTGTTCTATGAATTAGGTGTCCGCGGTTGCTGTTGTGGGGTCCTTAGGATGTAAAAAACTGACTGTGTCCTAGATGTAGGGAAAGATGTCCAGCAGGGATGTAGTGAGGAAGCATTGGTTAATAGTCATAAAGCACTTTCCCTAGGAGGTTGATGCTCTTTCAGCCCAGTGTCCCATGAATTAGGTGTCCACGGTTGCTGTTGTGGGGTCCTTAGGATGTAAAAAACTGACCACGTGCTAGCTGTAGGGAAAGGTGTCCAGCAGGGAGGTAGTGAGGAAGGGTTGGTTATTTGAGAGTGTCCTGAGCCGATAAGGATTAGAAGCTGCTAGTCCTTTGGCTAGGGTTCATCTTGACTGGAAAGGTGGAAGAGGAAGCAAGTGAGTAGGTGTGTTTGAGGATATTCCTGCAGATATCTTGATAGGGAATGACTTTGATGATGCAGTACATTGTGTCCATGCAGTGACACATAGTCAGGCTTGGAGAAAGGCATGTAGTTCCATTAGTCTGGGAGAAATTCAGAATGATCTCATACCTGAAGCTGGGACTGACATGGTGACTGTTTTACAGAAGGTGCTATCTGGTAGCAGTAAATCTGAATTTGAGCTACAGCTGCTAATGGATACTGATGTTCCCTTGGTCAGAGTGACTGCAAGGATGGAGGTGAGCGGTAGTACCCAGAGTGACACTGAAGTACAGCTGTCAGAATTGACTAGGCTTCCTGCAAAAGGGGAGCTGGGGAATGTCATGAAGGTAGAGTAGAGACATGCTCAATTTACGGATCCTACATTACAAAGCTTGAGGGAGATGGCTAAGGAGGCACCTGAGACTCAAGGAAGAGGGGAGTTTGTATAATGGAACAAAGGTTTGTTGTACAGAGAGTGGACTCCTGGAGGGGAGCTAGAAGATGAAGTAATATGGCAGTTGGTAGTGCCTATGGATTACCATCTGCCACTTTTAGTCATAGTACATGACAATCTTTTTTCAGGTCATATGGGCATAAGACATACTAAGAGATGTATTATTCCAGTTTTCTATTGGCCTGGGTTGCGATGGGTGTGTTAGGGTATTGTAGGACTTGTTAACAGTGTCAAAAAGCTGGTAAATCAGGGGACAAGGCTAAGGTTCCATTAATGCCTTTGCCTGTTATTGAAGAGACATTTCAGAGAGTGTCCCTGAGTACTCCAAGTTCTACTGGAAAGAAATACACCTTGGTGGTAGTACACTATGCTACCAGATATCATGATGCAGTGTCTCTATTGTCTATTGAGGCAGAGAAGATGACAAATGCTTTGCTAGAAATCTTCAGCAGAGTAGGTTTTTCACGGGAAATACTGACTGACCAAGGTGCAAATTTCATGTCAGATCTGCTTACTTGCCTGCAGAAGCATTGTGAGGTGAAACATCTAAAGAATATTTTCTACCATCCTCTGACTAATGGTCTTGTGGACAAGTTAAACTCTACAGGGAAGGCTATACTATAGGCATTTGCAGACCAACATGTGAGGAAGGTCTTGGATAGATTAAGTAGGGCAGGATTAATAATTAAATCCAGTAAGTGTCAATTGGATATGGCAGAGGTCACTTACTTACGACACAGTGTCAAAAGTGATAAAATTAGGCCAGAATCTGTCACAGTAGAAGCTATTCAAGTGTGGCCAGTTCCTGTTAGTAAGAAACAAGTGAGACCTATTTTAGGGACAGCAGGGTACTATAAGACATTTGTACCCAATTATAGTACCATAGCTGCACATCTTATGGACCTAACTAGGAAGAATAAACTGGACAAGGTAGTGTGGATCATAGAGTGTGAACAGGCATTCCATAAACCTAAGGTGATTTTGGGAGGACCCTCTGTGTTAGTCAGGCAGATTACAATAAAGAATTTATTGTACAGGTAGATGCTTCAAATTATGGGATGGGGGCTATGCTCAGCCAAGTTTCTGCAGAAGGAGAAGAGCACCCAGTGGTTTATCTGAGACAGAAACTCCAATCAAGATAAGAGTGTTATGCAGCCATGGGGAAAGAGTGTTTGGCCATAGTGTGGGCATTGCAAAAGCTGCAGCCATCTCTTTATGGGAACAAAATCATTGTACTCAGAAATCATAACCCTTTAACTTGGCTTAATAAGGCCAGTAAGGAAAATGCCAAACTACTGAGGTGGAGTATAGGATCATAAGCATATATGACCATAAAACATTGCAGTGGGATTAATAATGCCAATGTGTATGGATTGTCCAGGAGAGCAGTGGGTTAATATTATCAGGTAGACCCATTTTTCTCAAGCATTGGTTTCATAAGGGGGGGGAGAGAAAAATGAAAGCACTGCCATCTGTGTTAGCATGTCTGCCAGCAGATTTGTGTATAATTATTTAACATGTGTTTACCGGGAAAGTCCAACTTGGGGCAATGCCAGTTTACACCAGATACCCAGGGAGAAACAGTCCAGGCACATGTCTTTGTAACTTGGAAGAAAGCCAGAGTACCCAGAGAAAACCCACACGAATGCAGGAAGAACATTCAGACTCCACACAGAAAGTACTCCAGCTGAGAATTGAACCAGAGAACCTCTTGCTGTAAAGGCAACAATGCTACCACTGCACAGTTCTCAGATTACCTTGTAATCTCTAATTGCAAAAATGCAAATACGTTTTTAAAATGTTGAATATTTCACTGTGTAAACACAATGTATAAAGAAACTGTCAGTGTGTTGATACATTTCTAATTGTGCATGTTTGAGAGATAGATTCTAAAGTACAAACTTTGGAGAATAAGCTGAACAGTAGTGATGTCATTAGAATGTTCCTGGTTGCTAGGTGATTATTTGAACATCTAATTGACAGGAAAAATAACTTTTTTAAACAGCTGACTGTTATTTTTTTTTTTAAAATAAGACAGTTGAAACTGTTAAGCTGAGCAGTTAGTCAAGTACTGTGTGGTTAGTGAACTGCTGAGCAGTTTGTGAAGAGTTGTAGCCAGTTAGAGTGCTGTGCACTGATACTCAAAGAAAAGAGAACTCACCAAAAAACTGTAAGCCTGCCTTTGCTTTGCTGTTATGTGTTAGATTAGATCAGGAACAGTATGCTCTGCTTAGATTAGGAAAGCTTAATCATTAAGACAGAGTTTTTCCTAAAATGATAGACTTCTATCCTATAGTTTAATTTTACATTTCTGGTGATTGAATTCTGGTGTTTATTGAAAGCTATTGATTTGCATTATTGTAATCATTTTAATTATTATTAAATGTTTTTCATTACTTTACATTTTTGCTGGAAATTAGTGTGTTCTTTACAGATTAGAGAGTGCTTATACCTGTTTGATACTCCCCATGTCACACTAAAGGCCTGGTTGCTTCTGGTCATGGCTATCATTTATTTTGATATTTAATTTTCATAATTGGACACCCCTTTAGAAGGGCATGAAGACACTCTGATTGGTGGCAGCATTACTGTATTATATTTGGGAAAGGACACAGCTGGAAATCTGTGTGAGGCTTTCCCAGAAGTGTTTGGATGTGTGAGATTTAAATTTACATTGAGTGTGAGTGTATCAGAAGTCTTAAAATGGGACACATTGCTCTAAAGTGTGTAATAAGGAGTAACATTAGGGGCAGATAGAAGTATACAGTCCAGTCCCAGATTATAGAGTGTGTTCCTGTTATGCTCTTAGGGGAATAATGTAAAATATTACTACTGTTTAAGCAACAGTCTCACATTGGAGTCAGTAGTAAGGACTGAAGCTCCTTAGTTACTGACCCAGGATAGTAAGAGATCTCACATTAATTGGTGGCAGGCTCATGGGATATTGGCTGGGCATCACATTTAAATGGTGTCAGCCCAGTGGGATAATGGCTAGATGTCACAGTAGACATCTGACCTTATCACAGTAATGACAATTGTGACCTCTCAAAAGGTATAGATTACATCAAACAGCCTTATAAATATTAGAGTGAATTTATCAAAATAGTATCATCAGTCAGTGTTTTCACAGAGCAGCAGGGTTAAGCACATTTTCATGAAAATAACCATACTAGTGTGGGTGATAGCAAAACTTCACTATTTTTCTATAAGATGTCTATTGCCATTTACCATCACTATACATTGGTGAGCAATGCCAAGCATCATGCAAATATTGAGGACAGAAAATTAAATATATGTTATGGGTTATCTGTGGCCATTTGTATTGTTTATGTGTTATTCTATTGTTTGACCAGATTAAATGTATGAAAGAATGTTTGATAGGATGGTGGTGAAAATGTGTGGGTGGGAGCAGAAGATAGGATATGGGGAAAGAATAGAGAAATGTGTAGGACAGTTATGGGAGAGCACCATAATTATCCACTTTTTAACAACATAAATGCGTACTTGTAACCGGAATTTTTTTTTGCTTTCTACCCAACTGCCCTTCATTTTTTCCAGCCTGGCACCTGTCCACACAGATTCTACCAGCTGCTGATCTCTACCCCTTAAACTTTCAATCTTGTGTATGTGCTATTGCTGGTTATGGAATGAGGTAACTGTGGGCTTGTCTTTTCTATGCATCTGTCTGGAGGGATTTTTGGTTATGCCTTACTCTTTGTTCCCCCTACCTCATGTGGGTCCATGGGTTAGCCAATGGGATGGCTGTGCAATGGACATGTGTGGTGTTTCACCCTGTCTACACAGCAGCTGAGCTATGTCTCCACCCTTAATACTTCTTTGTAGGAATGTCTTCCTAGTGCAGTCCCCAGCCTCCACTAGGGATCGGTACTTTAATGCCCATGCCTCCCTTACCACTCCATCAGTCACTCATCCTGCTTCTAAGCCTTCTTTCAAATAGGTCCACCTATTATGTTGTGACCTGGGTACTACTCAGGTTATATACCTTAAAATCTCCCACAGTGTTTGAAACTATCACACATTTGTCATGGTTGCTGTCTACCAATGATTGAATCTCTCCCTCCCTTTGCCACTCCCCCTTTCCCTCTCTCTCCCAGTTTGAAATCCCCACTGCTGTCTGTTCACCAATTCCTGTCTATTGGAATTCACCTCCCTTTGGTTCATAATTCATACAGACCTCCTCAGAGGGGGTATTTCTAAAGGGGTATCCTGTCCTTCATCTATTTCCCCTAATTCATTATTGTCACACTCTGTTGTAATAAAATCCATACTATTGCTTTTGTTGGTCTCCATCATCAAATTGTTTACTAATGGAAGCGGATAGGCTTTACCAGTTTCATACTCATTTTTATCCCTTAAGAGTTTCTTAGATTTCTTCATTTTTCAAATCATAAATTATTTTGTCTATCTTTAAAAACATGGCTCTGTACATGTTAACTTTACTCTCAAATAACAAATCAGCTTGAATACTATTATTTAATAAAACAATAGAATCATTCAGTACATTGATTTGTCTTTCATTGTCTCTTATTAAAAGTTCCAAAAGCTTACAACCCTGTTTGTTAAATAAGGTAAGTAACTCACAATGTAAAATGGAATCACAGACCAACCCCACTTGGTATTTCCATAGCCTCAAACCCTTAAGTATCTGTTCTCTTTTGTGGCATTCATGTAGGTAGCAGTTCTTGAGTTGTAATTTTCTAAATTTAAGGGTTTTCTGCTTTAATGTCTTAAATTGATTATCCAAACTACCCATATGCATTTGGGTGCCTTCCGAACCAAATGAATCATACAGACCATCCTGTAACAAAGCATTGAAGGAAAAGGAATCATCCTGGTCAATAACCAATCGCACATGAGTTTCTGTCGTACTTCCTCTTAAGGAGCCAGATGAACTGCCATCCTATTGCACCATGGGATATGTAGTTCTTGGCACTGGTGACCAAGGACCCCCCACCATTTTCAGAATCCTGAAAGGGCATAAAAATATCAATGACCCCCCCCCCCCACTGAGACCAATTGTAGATGCAAAGGGATCCAAGACCTTCTCTCTTGCTAAATATGTAGATTTTTAAGTGAAGGGGGTCTTGAATAACTATAAACATATTTACAAGGGTTCTTGGGATTTCCTATCAAAGGTTACTTTCCAGTTATACTCTGATTATTTCTTATTAGTAACCATCGATGTGGTAGACTTGTTTTCAGTCATCCCAGATGAGGTATGTTTGGAAATGTTTTATGACTTCTTATGCATTAACTCGGGATTCCACCATGATAACATTCTTACCATTAGAGCATTAATGGAGGCCATCCTTGAGAATGATTTTTTAATTTTTGAAAATGAAATTTTCAAGCAAAAGAAAGGGGTGGCCATGGGGACTGCCTGTGCCCCGGTTTTTGCCAATATTGTGTTAGCTCAATGGGAGAATACGGTGTTCTTTAACTCTGAATTTTCAGGGTGTTGGATGATATACAGCCGCTTTTTGGATGACATCATAATTTTCTGGAAGGATTCCCAGGAGAAGTTAGACCAATTTTTTCGGTACATCAATGACAGCATTGATTTTTTAAAATTTACTATGGAGGTCAATGATGTAAGTGTCCATTATTTGGACGTTACTATTTTTAAAAATAGGGTATGTAAAAAGTTTGAATCCTGCATATATAGGAAGCTGACATATTCAAACTCGCTACTTCATTATAGTAGTGGACATCCATTCCATCAAAAAAGGTCTCTGATTAAAGAGCAATGTGTAAGGTTGGGCCATATGATCAGTAGTGAGGAAATGTTTTCTGCTGAATGTGAGATTTTGGGGGCTTTGTTTGAAAGGAGAGGTTATCCCCATTTTCTGATTAATGAAGTGATAGAGGAAGTCAAAAATAAAAGAAGAGATGGAATTTTTACACCCTTATTAGGTTGTACAGATGAGGCATTGATGCTACAGCTTGGTATAGGAGTTGCACCACACAAACAGTAAGGCTTTTAGGGAGCATTGGTTTCATCATATAATACATGTTTCAATGGTGTGAGAGAAATTATTAAACATAATTGGAATATTTTTGACTTTGACCTTGAAATATTACATAAATGGGTGAAAAAACCTATTATAGTGTACAAAAAACATCTATGCTTCAAGATTTTGTTAGAAAGAAGGAATCCATGTTCAAATGAAGGGGGTATGCACAAATGTGGGAGATGTCCTCAGTGCAAATATGTCATGGAAGTAGGGGAAGTTATGATTGGGACTGTTAACCTTGTGAAAGTTATGTATAAATATTTTTGCTACAGTTCAGGAATAGTCTACATGGTTGTCTGCCAAGAATGCAAAGATTTTTACAGTGGGAAAACTAATGGTATGTTTAGAAAGGGAATATGCCAGCATCAATATGATACATCTAAACAGGATGAAAGGAACGCTTTGGCTAGACATATAATAGAATTCCCCAATCACAATTTTAAATACACAGTGGTAGACAAGGTAGGATTAGGGCCACGAGAGGGACCAACTGACTTAGTTTTAGAATACAAGGAACTGAGATGGCAGTTAAGATACAATGCAGCTGTCCCTCCTGGCCTCATTGAGAAGATTTCTGTCAATAGTGTATTTAAATTGAAATCTGAGCTTGTCTTTTAACTCAGTAGGTCATGGTTAGAATGGAAAATCATTGTTATGTTTTTAACAAATGTTAGGAAGTGGTTATATTAATGAGAATATAAGTTTTTAAACAATGGCTCTTTAAGGTGGATATGAATTGAATTAATCGATGTCAGGTGATTTGTTAATTGTTTAAATAGTATGTAATTTTAATGTTTTTTTATTCGGAAGACATCAAGGATACCATTGACGAAAGCACTCAGTTGCTGGAATAAAGTATGCACTGGCTTGGATCTCGCTGTCATTTTTTTATTTTATTTTATAGTTTGTGTGTTTTTTGGAATTTATAATTATGTGAAATATTTACTTACGTATTTTATATTGCAGTAAATAGTTTGCGCCTACAATCCTGTTATAAAAGCCAATTTCTGCTGCTGGGAATTGAACCCACACAGAGGTTGACTGACTCACTGAGAAATGCAATCATCAAGAGCTATTGCAGTAAGCATATATGCTGGATATAAAAGGTAGGTGTGCCTAAGCAAGGTCATATGCACTTATGTCCTGAAAATTATGATCTGGCTTGCATTCATAGGTTCATAGGTGTGTATTAGGCCAATGGCCTTGGAGCCGTTACAAGCCTAGCCCACAGAAGTGCCCTGGCATCATGCTGCCGTTAATTCCCGGTGCCTCTATCAAGCAGAGCCACTGGAGTGATCACCGGGGTGAACTTTCTATTTCCCATCCACTCATCAAGATTTGTCTCAAAAAGGGCCAGTGAAGTGCTCTGCTTGACATGTATGGGAAGTCTATTCCAGAGCATGGGCAGTCTCTGGGTTATGAACCTGTCCCTCCAGCATGTTCTGTTGATTGTGGTAATGAGGTTGAGGTCCCTGGATCGGGTCTATATTACATGATCGAATGGTCAAATACTTGAACATGTAATAGTAGACCCATAATAATCGAACTGCCACAATGTTGAACTGATAAGATCTCCGTACAGTGCGGAAATGGAAGTTTTCCATTGTCTGAACTGTAGTGCGATCTCAGAGTTAGTATATTTAAGTAGTGAGGGGTGTGGGGGTGCAGGGGGCTTGCACCCCTGCATAGAGCATTTAAATGGTTTGTTTGGGTGGGTTTTTCTTTTTTTATTTTCCGTTCGACATTGTGGCAGTTCGATTATTACGTGTTGACTATTACGTGTTCGACTATTTGACCATTCAATCACAGAATATAGTTCCCCCTGAAGCATGTGGTGCAGAAGAATTGGGATTTCTTTAGGTGTAACATTTCTAACACGGCTGGGTCAGACATGGCTTTGTAAATCAAACAGAGATTGCCTCTTAATAGACGATATGAGACAGAGAAAAGCTGGAGTTTCTTGAGTCTGTCAATGTACGGCATGTGTTTAAGGCCAAGGATCCTCTTCATGAGGTACTTTTGTGGCCTTTCAAGATGTTGCAGGTGTTTAGTGAGGTACATGCCAAATGGGGCATTATACTCGATGATTGGTCTAATGAGGGAAGAGTAGAGAGAGATGATGACCTCTTTCCTCCTGGATGCAAAACCCTTTGTAATGAGATGTGCCACATAGAAGGACTTTATGACCACAGTGGCAATGTGGTGGTCAAAGGAGACGTTGCTGTCAACCAGTTTCCCCAGATCTCTTATAATGCCTTCAGTGTTCAGTGGGCTCCCATCAATGTGGTAATTAGTGGTAACTGTTTTTTTCCCAAAGGGAATGATGACGCATTTTTTGGCATTAAGCATAAGGCAATAGTTTGGACACCATTTGTTGGTCTCAGCGAGGCCTTTCTGTAGGATGTCTACATAACTTGGGGAGTTAGTAATGGCTCCCAGCTTGCAATCGTCGGTGGACTTGGTCAGCCAGAGTCTCTCCATGTTGGCCTGGACTTCTGAGAAGTAGATGCCACACAGGAGAGGACCCTCAAGCCATTGTTAGATAAAAGGAATCCATATTCAGTTGAAGGGGGTATGCATTTGCCTGATGCATAGTTACCCCATTCCTCTCTGAGGTGAGACAGTCTCTCCTGATGTGCCTCTCTATTCTTGCCAATCACTTTAGTAGTTGTACTGAAAAGAAAACTGAAAAAAAATTGAAGCCTAATGAATAAGTGTATTGGCCATGCTATATTATTGATTGGTGGTTGGTCCCTATAATTATGCAACTCAGTAGTGTTTGCCATCCTAAATTCAGCCCCCCATTGACTCAGAAGCCATTGCCTGTGCTTTTTTATGTCACTTTCTGGTTTAAAAGACACACTTGTGTTTGTTTCCCACCTTTCCTGTAACTAGCCTAGTCCAGATACAGAGTTGCTGTATCCAGGACTGTTGATAAGTTTCTGAGCCCAGCAAGACTTTCTGTGTTGGAAGAAAGCCTTCTAGCTTATCAGTGGGAGTGGTAAGCACTAGGTAGCCTGTCTACCATGAGAGGAGAGGTCATTGGCCCAGAAATTGTAGTTTATTGACCATTTGGACAGTTTGTCCGTCTCTTTCAACTTTCTGGTTTAAAAGACCACATATGCGCTTGTTTCCCATCTTTTCTTTGGAGTGATTAAGTATCAGTTTTCTGTACTTTCTTGCTGTACTTAACTGTTTTCTGCCTAAACGCAGATTTTCCAGCATTTATTGTGATTTAAAAGCTTGTTTTTTTCACATATTGTACTTATTTGATTACCTGCACTTTTAAAAAGTTGTTTTTTGTTTAAATAATTTGTTTAACTGTTGTAGGCTACACACGAAAGTGTGATAGCCTTTTCTGATCATTTGTAGTCATTTAAAGCTGTTTTAAGTGTATTTTTTGCTGTTTTTGCCTTATCTTTAAAAAAACAAACAAAAAAATCCTTGTTTCCCACCTTTCTAAGCTAGTATAGTCCAGTTTTCAGGCTAATGCTGAATTCAGGGCTGTGATACTAGTTTCTGAGTTGCCCATACCTTACTTGGATAAAAGGAAGTTTCTCTGTTCACCTGTGAGAGAGGGGAGCTTTGAGCAACCTATCTGTCCCTGGAAGAGTGGTTCCAGCCCAGAAGTTAGTAGTTTATTGACCATTTTGGGATAATTTCTATCTGTTTCATTTCCCTACTATAAAAATCACGTTTGCATGGTTTTGTGCACCGGGCAGTGCTGGTTAGCTACGGTTAAATTATTCCCAGTTCTACTAAGTCTCCTTTTCAGTTTTTCCATTGAAACTAGTCTAACTTTCAAACTAAGCACTCAAAAAGCATCTTACAGCCCAGCACTTGCTCAGACCCAATAGCAAGCACTAATATACCCTGACACTGATTGCCCAGCAGGACAAGGCTTTTTATTCACCCCTCACCAACCAAGAGACTAAGCAGCTCTCCCTACTATTCAGGCATGACCAAAGTGCAATTTCAGGTGCACTCTCCAGTCCAGCTGGTGAATCTGGGTATTCTGAGGCAATGTTCCAACTGTCTCATATACACAGACAACCCTCTCTTCCTACCACAAAACACAAACATATGTGAGAGATGCAATTATACAGCCAAACTGGAAGCTAAACTGTCTCCACCCAAGACTGGAACAGACAGTCAAGAGGAGAAGGTTAACACTTGCACCACAACTCCAGCCACACACAGACGTACTAAAACAGCACTGGCAAAATATGCACATAATTACACAAAACCATACTCGGCGGCTCTAAATAAATACCTGCAAAAGCATCAGAGACCTCCAAAGCAGACACCCAAACAACCTGCACTTCCAATCACAAACCAGACAACACATAAAACACAAAATCAGTGTGCCGCACAATCACAGCCCTTAAGGTGAAATAACATACCTAACACACTAGTAATAGGTGACTCTATAGTCAGGCACACTGACGTCCCACTTACTAGGCTGGACAAACAGAAGGTTACTGTTAGCTGCCTGTCGGGAGCCAGAATCCACCACATAGCACAAGCACTCAGGACACTCCAGAACAAGTACAAATATGACTCTGTCATTGTTCATGTTGGTGTGAATGACATGAGACGTAAATCCCTGGACTACATGAAAAGAGACATGGAAGAGCTCTCAGATCATGTAGCCCAGACTGGTATGACCCTGACCCTGAGTAGCATCCTACCCTCACCAAGAATGATACCTCAGTATAAAGAAAAAAATGGTAAATTTCAACAATTGGCTAAGCTTCTGGTGTCATTCAAAGGGGATCCAGTGTCTGTCAGCCCAGGACAACATGCTGGACAAGCTGCATTGCTTCACAAGAGACAGCTTGCACCTGTCGCCCCTAGGCTTTTGAATATTGGCCAAGGCACTTGCTGCCCCCATAGTGCCTTTTTTAGGCAAGGCTCAAAAGTCAAACTGACCTCCGTAAACAGCACAATTAACAAAAAACTGAGGGTTATGCTACTCAATGACAGGAGTTTAAATCTCAAAATGCACGCGCTTGAAACACATCTCAGTATGGAGAACGTCGACATCTGTGCAGTAACTGAAACCTGGTTCAAGGCTCCAGAGAGCACCCCAGCACTACCGGGCTACAACTCATACCACACGTTTCGGCCACAGAACACGGACCGAAACAAAAAAGGAGGAGGTGTATCCATATTCATCAAGGATGCCTACACTTCCAGGTTAGTGGCGCAGCATGATACCTCTGAGATCATCCATGTGCTACTAACATCGGGCAAATCTGCAATGCAAATTGTGGCCTGCTACAGATCACCCTCCATGACCCAGGGCCACCACTCCACCTTTCTGGAGACAGTAGAAAACATGAAGGTCCTACCAAACACCCTGATATTGGGTGATTTCAATTATCCTACCATTCACTGGGAAAACTACTTGAGTACAAATTCCCAGGCCCAGCACTTCCTGGAATTCATCAACTCAAATGCCCTGGATCAGCTGGTAAACTCCCCTACCAGAGGTGAAAACATATTGGACCTGGTCATCACCAACATGGGCGACAGGTGTTCCACACCGGTGGTCAACCCGTCACTGGTTAGATCAGACCATAAACTAATCACTTTGGATGTCTACACCCCTCCACCACCCCTAACTAAGGAAACCACAGTAAAAAACTTTTCTAAAGCAAACTTCACCTTACTTAAGATAGAGGTGGTAAGTTTCACAGCCCCCACACTAAAGGATAACGCTGCCCAAGATGCAGAAACCTTTACAAATGTACTCTATGAGCACTTACAATGATGCATGGATCATGCCATCCCTAGCAAAACCAAGACTCACTCCTCTAAGAGAAGGAAACCAGTTTGGTGGACCCCTGCAATAAACAGGTTATACAATAGAAGGAGGAAACTACTTCAGAAAAAAAGCAATTCCCAAGAAGGAAAGACATCCCTGATCAGTATCATTAAGAAACTGAGGTCCTTCATGAAATTATCCAAAGCTAACTTTGAAAGAAAAATAGCCAAGGATTCAAAAGATAACCACAAAGCCTTCTTTAGCTATGTTAAGAATCTAAGTGGCAACTTGCAGATTTGCACTGAACTAGTGCAAAATAGCGCAAAATATACTGAACCTACTGATATTGCCAACATCCTGGCAGATAGATTGAGTGCAAACTTCACCCCCTCACCTCCAAAAGGGCTCACAACAATACCAAAAAAGTGTAATGTCCCAAAAATCACAAACGCACAGGTGAAAATAGCCCTTTCAAAAGACAAAAACACAGCATCAATGGGACCAGATGGTGTTCCAGGCTGCGTCTTGCATGAACTACAGAATGAACTAACCCCCCACCTAAACATGCTGTTCGACCTCAGCCTCTCCACAGGCTACATGCCCATAGAATGGTGCACACCATACGGTTATTCCTCTCCACAAAGGAGGGGCCACAACTGACCCTGGTAACTATCGCCCCATAAGCCATACTAGCCTGGTCTGCAAGGCTATGGAGCGCATCATCATGGAACTCATTAACAAAGACATTGGGAACCTCCAAACACTTCACCCGACCCAGTTTGGCTTTGTTAAGGGCAGATCATGCCTACTAAACCTGATTGACTTCTTCAAGACAGTCATCAAGGCCACAGATGAGGAAAAGGTGGTTCACACAGCCTACCTTGACCTTGCCAAGGCTTTTGACACCTTTTCCCACTCGGGTATTACAGAAAAACTCACCAGCTTGAACATAAACCCATACATCACAAGATGGGTTGCCAACTGGCTTACAGACAGAACTCACACGGTAAGAATAGCAGGCTCCAGGTCCAACTCTAAACAGTCACAAGTGGTGTCCTGCAAGGCTCGGTCCTGGGACCCCTACTGTTTGGCATATACTTCTCAGAAGTACAGGCAAACACAGGAGGACTATGGCTAACCAAGTTCGCCGATGACTGCAAACTGGGAGCCATAATTGAATCTCCAGCTGACACGGACATCCTCCAAAAGGGCCTTACTGAGACAGACACCTGGTGTCAAAGTCATGGCCTCAAGCTAAATGCCAAAAAATGCATAGTCATCCCATTTGGGAAAAACAAAACACCCACGAATTACCACATAGGTGGTAGTTCCCTTAATAGAAAAGAGGTAATAAGAGATCTGGGGACCCAGGTAGATAGTAATCTCTCCTTTGACAAACATATTGCCAAAGTAGTTAGGAAATCCTTCTATTTGACTAATTACTAAAGGGTTTGCATCTAGAAATAAAGAGGTTATAGTGCCCCTCTACTCATCACTCATTAGACCCATCATAGAGTACAATGCCCCATTTGGGATGTACCTCACAAGACACTTCCAACAGCTGGAAAGACAACAAAAGTACCTCACCAAGAGGATTACTGGTCTCAAACATATGTCCTATGCAGCCCAACTGAAAAAAAACTCTGTATGTACTCATTGGCATATCGCTTACTCAGAGGTTATCTCTGCCTGACTTACAAAGCCATGTCCAACTCAGAATTGACGGACATGCTCCACCTAAAGAAATCCAAGTCACTGTGAGCTACACGCTCTAGTGAGGTAAACCTCACCACAACAATAAATAGAACATGCTGGAGGGATAGATTCCTGTCACAGAGACTCCCCATGCTTTGGAACAAAATTCCAAATTACATCAGGCAGAGCCCCTCACTAACACTCTTCAAGAGAAACCTTGACAAGTGGATGGGTAACAGAAAATACACCCCTGGGATCACTTCATTGGCCCTGCTTGATAGAGGATCAGTTAATTAATCAATGAGGTGGCAAAAGCTGACACATTCTGGCTAGGCTTATAAATGCCCTCGGGCAGATAGCCTAGTACCTACCTATGAACCTATGAACCTATAAGGGTGATGACATTGTTCCCCAGCATGTGGAATGGCAGCTGAAACAGTCTTGGCCACATCATTCCTAGCCTAAGTCTTGTACTAAGACACAGTATAGTTTCCCTGTAGAAATCTACAGCTGCAGTTCTTGTTGGTGAGAGCCACAAAGATCCTGGACAGCTATTCACACCACCTTTGGGCTCTAAATAGAGCAACATCCTCAGCTTTACCTGCCATGCCTTCCAAAGGACACCTAGAACAATGTGTCTGATTTGGTACCCAACTTATATCTCAGATGTAGTAGCCTGTGCACAGTGATGCACAGCTTTGCCATGAGCATTTGCACATTTGAAAGCACAACAATGTTTTGGCAGAAATATCTTTAATGATTCCTTCAAAACAAAATGAAGGTGAGAAATATGACAATGAGACTTGGCCATGTGTGATACTCACCTTACTTGCACAGATTACACTGTAGAATAATCAAATGTTTTACAATGTTGGTTATAAACATTATTGGTCAGAAGTAAAATGTTATGAATTTGGGACATAATGTGTTTTTGGGACATGCACAGTACAAATGTTGACTTATACCACCTGGGAACTGAACCCATGAGAAAAAAAAGAAGACTAAAATGCTAAATGTTGTTTATTAACTGTCGATATCACAGAAAAACTTACTTTTTTAAGTCTTGAGCTGAGGCATGCAAATTTCATCATGAGTAGAGATATCATTAAGGCATGCCTGTATGTGGGTGACTTTAACTTGCTATGGTTATGATGTTCTATGTAAAAGGCAATATGTTTGGTTTCAAATAAATTTCATATGCATGGAGTTATATGACCTGAGTAATACATGTTGGGGTACATGCCAGATATACTTTATATGACATACTATCCTTCACACATTATTATATGTGATGAGTCATACTCATTTTAAATAAATAATGTGCAGATTATACCTTGCAAGTGTAGTTTAAATAAACTATCATTGTTATGCTTAACATAATTTACACAAATTACATTTTAATTAAGTATCATCATTACTCATAATTGTGTTGCAAATTTATTATCCATTGTCAGTTGCACTTTATGTTAAAGTCTTATTATTTGACAACAGTTATTTTGAATCCCTCAGTAAAATTAGCTGTAAACTGGATATGAACCCTGCATTACTTCTGCTCTTTTTTTTAAACTCACTGCATTAATTACTTGAGCCACATGGTTGACAGCTGTGTTTTCTTCATTCAGTACTGTCCAGAGTGCAGACAGAAGCACAATAGTGCCAGTCTCATTGGTGCTACTTACAGCAACTCAAATTGTTTCAGTTTTTAACTACAGACATGAAACTTCATTATACCTGCCCAGCATCGTGCAAATGCTAAACTCAATAAAAAACAGTTAAATAAAAAAAAATGAAGAGAAAAAAAATCTAGCAAAAATAAAATAATAAAACTACAGGATATACATATAAATGAACACTGCACTTATGGCATAAACCTGGTGCAGGTATCCTTTTAACATTTCTTTTCCACATGATAACTTGTGTTTCTGTTACATATCATCAGGCCTTTTAGTAATGACAATTCTTGCAAAATGGTCCACACAAGAGATTATAAAAGTTAATTTTTGAAATACCATATGCAAGTAATAGTGACATAATTTTAATGGAAATATATGACTGTCATGATTATTACTTGGGAGATATGGATAAGTAATCCATAATATATTATAAATATTTCCATATACATCTTGTTACTGATTTTCCTTTTTCAAACTTCACAAAATGTCAAATTTTACATCATGCATATCAATTTTTATTATTAATATGAAAAGTTGAGTTTCCAAAAACAACAAAAACATAGTCAATAGCAATTCACAATTCCCGGGATTCATGAAGCTCGGCGCAAGGATGGTTTTAGACTTGCACCGAGCATCCTCCTCAGAGATGATGCAGCAGCACCATATGAATATTTCTGCGGGTGCACTACCGCACCCTCGACGTGCACAGGAAATGTGTGCGAGTGCAGGGGGGCATGTTTAAGTGCTTTACGAAGGCTTAAACATGCCCCCACAGTTGCACAACCTACATTGCTTACTATTAGAGCCTGCCTCTAATAGTAAGCAATATGTCAGTGTCAGTGGATACCGAAATGTATGCAAAGCATACGAGTGTCCACGAACACTGAAATAAAATCAAAGGTGTAAACACACATGCACATAGTTGAATGTTGAACCCCTGTCCCTAGAACTATTACATTTAAATTCCCCATGTCCCTATATTACTGTTGTATTTCTTCATTATTGAAAGTGTAAGCAAAGTGCAGCGTGTTTGCGCATTGCTGCCCTTTGCTTAGCATAGCTTACACGTCAAAATCATCCAAATAGAAAAACACATCCAAAATCAACGTTAGTGTCAATAGTGTAGTGGTCAAAGCATCCACATCTTAAACAGGCATTCCATGTTCGAGTCCTACTGCAGCACATATTATTTTCCATGTAGAATGTGTGTATGAACATATTTTAACATCCTTTTGCTGTATAACCTACATAATAACATGTAAATGTGAACTGGAGTACTGCATTAAATGTTTACTTAATTTAATTAATTAAAGTGTTAGTGTCATAATGAATAAGGCACTAGTAAGCAGGTTTAAGCATAAATAAGAAGTAGTAAGCATATATAAGCACTAGTAAGCGTGTTTAAGTGCCTTTGCACGGGGGTATGCATTGCCTGCACAGATTAAGCAAAGTAGAAGCTGAGTGTAAGAAACTGTAACTGGAGTTTAGCATTGCTTAGCTCCGTGCAAACCTGCACACACCCGCTCACAACTGCTTTAAAGTGCCTTAATCACTCTGTACCCAATGTCCCGTGTTCTGCTCAGCAACAAAATAAACAGCCTCTGCAAGGCTAGAATTCAGGACCCTGTACATCACAGTTACAGTAGTTAACCACTAAGCCATCATAGCAATGCATATAAAGGAGGTATCAGCGAACTAATCCTCATCACAGGAAAATCAAATCAAATATGTGAACTAAATCTATGTACAGTGTGATGTTCTATAACCCACCACAGATCATAAATATGTGAATTGGAGTACTGCAGTAAACATAGAGTTTAGATGTCATCGTAATAAAGGTTTGAAGTCCCCAGGACTCCATACAGTGCATGTATATATGAATCACGGATACCAGACACATATATAACCTGTAATGAATAATAAATCAGTGCCAAAGTCAAATATAATGCTAGATAACCAATAAGCAATGGTAGCCTTATCACAGCCCAACTTAGTAAGTGTAAGCAATGTGTAGGGAAGCCAATACAATCTGTCCACAGGTATACCTCTTTAAGCAGTGCCAACCTAAAGTAAACAGGTGTGCCCATAGCTTAGCCTTTTCGAAACCGGCCAATTACGGAAAAGTGCGGGAATCCGGACCTACTTAAAACAAAGAGGTGGGAATACTGCTCATAACTGGTTGTAGCATCCCCCTGCAGGCAGAATGGCTGGAGTGGGAGAAGGCACTCGCTTTAGAGTGCAGCACTGGGACATCCAGGAGTCCAAATTCATGGTATGGCTCCTGGTAAAGCCCCATGACAGGAGACTACTGCAGGGCCAGTACCAGGGCTTGCAGTACAAAACGGAGGCCTGGGACAGTCTCGCCCATGACCTCATTAGTGCCACAGGTGAACTGTACTGGTGAACAGGTCAGGCACCACCATGCAGACCTGAAGCAGTGGATGGGGGATGTCCTGGAACTGTGGATACAGGAAGCAAGGCAGATGCAGAATGCCCCAGAACTGAGTAAGTACTCCTTCCAAGTAGTTAATAATTGCCTAACTTGTGCATACTATGGATAGGTATGGCTAAATATCACTGTATTTCTCTGAAAGCTGCAGATCAGCATGCTGTGAACCAGCAAGCCTATGATGCTAGGCTGCAAAGGATGCGTCGCAAGGCAGGTTAGTAAATAGCCTGCATGTACTGTCATAACAAATAAATCTAAGAGCCTCAGAAAGTGTTGTACCAGTATACAGAATTGTGTAATATGCTGTGAATAAAGGTATAACCCCTGCACTGCTTCTGTTTTCTCTGCAGTCATATGTTGTTGTAATGTTGCAGTTATTAAATAGTACCCTTGTAGTAAGCAGTGTTACCCACACTGTGGTATTTAGATAAACTGTGTATGAAGTTCTGTACAACAATGTTGGAAGTGCAAACAGGTCAGTCATATTAGACAGAAAACATTGCAAAGCTTCACAACAATTGCCTGATAGCATAGTGTACAGTGATCTTAACTGTAATGCTTTTGTCACACACAGCAGGGCTTTGAATTCCAGGAGTGCTAGTAAGTCATATGCATAATCATTACACACAACTGTACAGAGTTTGTTAGAATGTTCAGAGAGAAATCTGTATGCATATTAACACTTAACAACTGTAGATTTTGCTAGAATGCACAGATAGAGAGTGGTATGCATATTCATACCCCTCAACTGTTCCAATCTGCCCAGTATGTCCAGATAAATGGCCCACATCACCTGCCATTTGCCCTGCTCCTCTGACAAATTAGTGTGATGATCCAAGAAATGTAGGCAGCTGTTAATGACATATAACTGATAGTCAGAGACTGTACATGCAAACAAACCTGTCATCCCAGCATCTCACCCAAAGTCCATGAGAGCAATCTCAAAACATGTTGCATTAACACCTGCATCTTGTCAAGCCTGTATGTAAGACACAGGTCCCGTACATACTAGTCTACAAACATACCATTGTACAATATAAGGTCATTGGGTAGTGTAATAATACATGTAAGGGACAGACCACCGCAGTGACTACGTATGTTGTGAAAACTACAAGGATTTATTAGTTGTTAATTGAACTTTCTCTCTCTCACCCCTACTATATGTGCAAAAATAACCGATTTACAAAACTCATTCGGTATGTCTACACTCCTAACCTTTGTTGGGACATATGTCCTACTGGATTATAAATATTCACATCTGTTTCTATGCATGTGCCACGTTAAAATACTCCCATTTTGGTGGCCTGTTGCCATCAATGAAACCTGCATGTTGTTGTAATGGCCACTGTTGTCCCATATATGCATGTGTTCTGCCTGCTCTGCAACTATTTTGTATCTGGTGCCCTGGGTAATGGGAATGCCTATGCATGCTGTCATAACTAATCCTAAATGCTGTAGGCTATTACTAACCCATATCTGCCTTAAACATGCTACAACATAGCTCGTATGGGAAGGCCAGTCCCAGCGGACCCACCTGTCCCACCTCAGCTAGCCATGGCACCGGGTACCAGCACATCTGGGGCCCAGCCTGGGTCCTCCTTATCCTTTGGCCCTGCACCACCTTCGGGTGGAACTGCTGCAGGGGATGGGGCTCACCCCCCCCAGGAGCGGCATTGGACAGGAACTTGTCACCCGTGGTACGGTCTGGGCCGTGGTGTGTAGGGAGCTCGACAGGGAGATTCGAGACCGCCTATGCCAGCTTGAAGGCTGAGTGGCACAACTAGAGGGTGAGCCTGCCCCTCCTACACAGCCCCCAGCACAGCCACCTTCTGGGCTGTGAAGGTGCAGTGGTGACTGCCCATGGGTGGGGACCTCAGTCCCACTGTATCCATTTGTGGGCTCATGGGCTTCCGACTTCCAAACACCCCTCCCCATCCAAGGTTCCCCCCCCCACATATGTCATACACTGCCCCTGTACGCATCTTCTATATCTTGTCTGTCATCCTACCCAACCTATCCTCCCTGATCATACCTACTCTTCTTCCCCAACATCCCACTCTCACCTAATAATAAAAGAAAAAAAGGGCAATACGCCCCATACATAGCTGTCCATTTTGCACATGTGTCCATTGGACACATGTAAACATTTATAATTGGCATCACAACGTACTATTGTTGTCCTCACCCCTCTCTCAGGGGTTTGAGTGTCTGAATATACTTCCAAATTCATTGCATATACAAAGCCGTTGCTGTAGAAGAAATGGGCAGCTATGAACCTTCCCAACACCCTTCCTGTACATCCCTAGCTACCTTGCCTACTGTCCTTGCCTCTTTGTGCCCTTTTTCACCACTTTCCTATCACCCCTTTTTTTTATTTCTTTTAAAGAAATTAGCGCGGGGTAAGCAGGAGTAAGCACTTGTAAGTAGCAGTGACTAGGTTTCAGCCTGTTTGCATGGGGGTAAGCACTGCCTATACAGGTTAAGCAATCAAGAAGATAACTGAGTGTAAGGAACTGTAACCAAAAGTTACCACTGCTTATCGTCACGCACACCCGCTTACAACTGCTTAAAAGTGCCTTACCCACTCTATATCCAACAGCCCTTGTCCTGCCCAGCAACAAAATAAGCTAGCACTGTAAGGCTCGAACACAGGATCTTGCACACCACAGCCATTGTGATTTACCACTAAGCCATGGCAGACATGAACAAATATGATGTTACCTCAAATATAGCATCCCGCACAGTCATACCACAGTACAGGAAATGCATTTACATATCTACATGAATGTGTGTGTATGTAGATACAAATGTACATATATATATATATATATATATGTAAGTAAGAACAAACGGTTTGACAAAATAAGCATGTAAAACATTATCAAAAGGAAAACACTGGTAACCCCTGTATCCCTGTAGAGCTTTTGTCTTAGGTTGTATCAAGACTTGGACAGAAAGACATGTGTCATTAATAAAAGCAACCATTATAACACTGTCCCATGGGTGGTAGGACAAGAGCAGTTGCATCAAAATGCCCAACCTGGGTCATCTGTACCACAGAACAGGGGAATGAGGATGGGCAGAAGGCTGACAAAAACACTGCTTCTTGAAATACTGGTGGATTACCACCAGTAGTAGGAACAGTGTTGACCCACTTAGTCTAATCTTGAAACAAAGACATGTTTGTCCCAGATGGGACAACCCAAAAATAGGGAATAGTGTCTCAGTGGTAACTCATTTCACCAATGTGTGTGGATTAAAAGGTTGGGATGTCTGAGGATGCTTGGAGTGAGTCAACCTATGGGATGGGTCCAGAGGAGTAGGGAGTGGCCAATGTGTTGTGGTGTGGTTACACCATGTTTTCAACTGGAGAATGGATGACTGGTGTGTCAGTGAAGTGTAGGGGTGGGTGTTTGGGGAGCTTTGAACCATGGGTAATTAATTATGCATCAAGGCTTATCTGGGTTGGCTATACGTTTAACCCTTAGGTGTAAGCTACACAAGCAGTAGTAAGCATGTTTAAGTGTGTTTGCATGGGAGCAAGCATTGCCTACACAGATTAAGCAAAGTAGGCGCTAACTGAGTATAAGGAAGTGTAACCAGGGGTTAGAAGTGCTTACCGTCACGCAAACCTGTGCACACCCTCTCACAACTGCTTAAAAGTGCCTTAATCACTCCGTATCCAACTGTCTTTGTTCTGCCTAGCAACAAAATAAACAACCTCTGCTAGGCTCAAACCCAGGACCCTGCACTCCATAGCCGAAATGATTTAACACTAAGCCATGATAGATACAAAGATATTTTATGTTTTCAGAAACATAACATCCAGTTCAGTCATGCAACAGTACAGAGAATGTATAACAACATCTAGGTGTATGTGTGTGTAAATATATTAATATCTAAACAGATACAACATATCTAGCTATGTAGATATATATATATATATATATATATATATATATATATATATATATATATATATATATATATATATATATATATATATGTATATATATATGTGTGTGTATATTGCAGATAGAGATTCCTCATATACATGGAACTGACATGGCAGGTATTGCAACATGTACAACAGGAGTATCCAGACAAACACTGTTAAACCTACATTACTCCAAATGCAGTATGGCAGCACTTACAGTCTGTAGTCAGGTCAGGCACAACCACATCCTGTTTGTTGGCCTCTTTCCACAGTGTATGTTGTTAAAGATAAATCCCCAGTCCATCTGAGATGCTGTTTGCCAAACAACAGATCTAGTTCCTGCTCACAGTGAGTGAAATGGGCCAACACCACCATGATGTTCCTAGGTACTGGAGTGTGTTTCCCAGCAATTGTCTATGGGAATGTTACCACAGCTGTTCCACATGCAGTCAGCTAGGGGATGGCTGCAATTCCTGCAGAGGCCATCAGCTGATCATGAACATCACTTGAAATACACATGCTGCTGCCTAAGCATTGCAGATGTGGTCTCCACATCTACCAGAGGGGGAGTGGGGGAAGCAGACAGAGACGAATACATGTCAGGGAGGGCTGGGTGAGTAAAACCGAAGCATGTTTGTGTTACACACCTACCAGCACAGAGTATCAAACCCCCAACAACTATGCAGTGTTATCACAGTGCGATGCAGTTATTGGATGCGCCACATAGATTATCTGCTGTGGAGCACTCAGAACATATTTGTGATGGTGAGTGACATCTGCAACAGGGATACGGTAGATATATGGTACGTGATGTATACATGCCTGTTTGCATGAACAGGTGCCAGCATCAACACAGGCACACTCACACAGGGCCAGGAGTGCAACTCATCACTAGTTGGAATGCCACACCACATCAATGTGCAAGTATCACATGCACCCCATGGGCCATATGGAGTTTATATGGGCAAGGAGTATGAGGAGGTGTCAGACATCAGACAGCATGCTTCAGTATGCCCTGAGGGGTTGTAGTGAGTGTGGATGTGGACATACGCACCATACAACACACACATGAAAACACAGGGTGCCCGTTCTGACATGCATGGGTGCATGTCTGCACAGGTGTGTGGTGGTCATCCATGCCAGCAGGCTATACAAGGGTAGGCGATGGTTATACTTTGGCATCAGGCCACATGACAATGGTCTGCATTGTGGGCCAGGCCTGTAGTTTCTGCATTTGCCCACACAGGTGGGTATTGCATCCCCCATCCAGTCACCTGGGTGACTATTGTGTGCGGCCAATGCTGTGCATCACTTGCCATGTATGTGTTCCTTAGTCCATGAAATGGATGGTTTCTGGGATGTGCACACCTCCCACATGCATGTACAGTGACGTATGGAACTGTACCTGGGGTGTCTGGCCCATGTTGTGAACACAGATTATCATCAGATGTGCCAGACTTGGCCACCTGTGGCAGGAACTGGTAATGGGCATCAGGTTATCCTGCACCTACATGGATAGCATACTAACAGCATTTCCTGATGCCAGTATCATCTGTCCATACAGGGCATGGTGTCACGCATGGTATTACGAGTCACACGTGAAGGCACCAAAGGTGGTGCAGGTGTCCATTGGGGAACAAGGTGGAGGCACACTGTCTGCATGTATGTGCATATTGGTCAGATGGGAAGGGTGACATGGCTTCTGTAGCCCACTGCTATCACTGCATAGTTCATTTCAATGGCCAATATGCAGGGTACTACCCACATACTGGCTATTGCCTAGGCATGTGTGTGTATATGACACATGGGTTGAGTGTGTGCTCTAGGTAATAGTAGGATTGCTAACTGTGATTGGCTGGTCTTGATGCCGCATGTATGGGTATGGCTTTGCAAACCAGCCTCTCAGCTAATTTACATCTATTATCCCTGTATGGTTGACATTAGGGCCACCATAAAAGTGATGAGCAAAACCCCCTCCACATTGCCCACAGGTGTCACACACTCACACCCACCTCTACACAGGATACGAGTTACAAACACACACACATGTCATGCCTGGGAGTAGAACCCCCTACTTAACTAGTATATAACAATACAGCACTACACAGTTATAGTACGCGCCAGTAGAACCCCCTACTTAACTAGTATATAACAATACAGCACTACACAGTTATAGTACGCGCCATGGACATTACTGGAGTACTTCTTCCCCAAAGGTGTATTTCACAATGAATGACATCAGCAGGACTACCAACAGATGGCATTTTATCTGTACTGCAGGTGACTAGCCTACTAGCCCATTGCTGCCTACACAGACATTGAAACACACATAAAACATCTAGAACTCCCATGGGTGGAGATGGAACCCTACCACGGTTCTAAATCACACTACAGCAGTATGCAGTTACAGGATGAGCTACAGAGATTACTGAGCTACGACCTTCCCAGAGGTTTATTTCTAGGTGGGTGACATCAGCAGCCTTGCCAAAGTTGAGTATGTGATTTGTACGGAGTGTGAGCAGCCTAAAAAGCATTGCTCTCTACTCAGTCAGACAAGCACACACATACAGATTCACACACACACACAGTTGCCAGGTCTGGGGTTAGAACACTTACCTAAGTGCTTCATCACACTATAGCAATATGCAGTTACAGGACGCGCTATAGAGATTACTGGGCTATGATATTCCCAGAGGTGTATTTCTAGGTGAGTGACATCAGCAGCCTTGCCAAAGTTGGGTATGTGAATTGTCCAGAGTGTGAGTAGCCTAAAAAACATTTCCCTACTCAGTCAGACACACACACACACACAGATTCACACACAGCCACAATTTCAAGCCTGGGGTTATACCACTTACTCACACTACAGGAGTATGCAGTTAGTGGACGCTCTATGGTTATTATTGGGCTATGACTTTGCCAGAGGTGTATTTCTAAGTGAGTGACATCAGCAGCCTTACCAAAGTTGAGTATGTGATTTGTACGGAGTGTGAACAGCCTAAAAAAAAAGCATTGGTCTCTCCTCAGTCAGACACACACACACACACACACACACACACACACACACACACACAGTTTTCAAGTCTGGGGTTAGAACACCTACCTAACTACTATATCACACTACAGGAGTACGCAGTTACAGGACACGCTACAAGGATTACTAGGCTATGATTTTCCCAGAGGTTTATTTCTAGGTGAGTGTCATCAGCAGCCTTGCCAATGTTGAGTATATGAATTGTATGGAGTGTGAATAGCCAACTAAGCATTTCTCTCTACACAGAGACAGACGGACAGACATGCAAACACACTCACACATTTGGCAAGTCTGGGGTTAGCACTACTACCAAACTAGTTTATCACTACAGGCTTACGCAGTTATGAGATGCGCCATGAAGATTACTGATCTACAGCTCTTCCAGAGGTGTATTTCACATTGGATGACCTCAGCAGGCATGTCATAATACTGTTACGAGGAGGATGGTGTGTTCATGGCCCATATTCCATTCATGTAGGGGTTGACATGCCACATGCGGGCACACACAGGGTCATATGTCACAGGTACATGTATACAGCTACTAGATGACCACTTCCTTGTACAGTCATGTTGCACAGCTGACACGTGCACCACAACAGTCAGTCATGCTGACAGATACTGGTGGCTAGTATCTGCAGTGAGTGACATCTGCACCTCATGTGTTTGGGGCCCTTTGGCTGTGTGCTGGGTGGGGCAAGCCCAGATGGCTCCTTGTCATGGTCACCCTCTTCCACACATCTATGTCCATCTACCTTTGGCTTATTATAATGTGTTGTTTTTACATATATCTCTGTATTCCTATCCACTGTGTGTGCAAGGCAGGGACAGGTGCATACTGACTTGTGCCTGCCAGATTTGTTAGGTCCACTGGTGTTTTCAGACATGGCCTTCATGTGTTTAAGTGTGTGAGCATGCCCAGTATGACCATCTGTATTGCATGTGTGGATCAAGTCCAGGTAGTCTGTACTGCAGTGCTGACCTTTGTGTTGCATACTGACAGGTAGCGTGCTGTATCTACAGGGTATCCATCGGTCATTTGGCATTGACTGTTCCTACATTTCTGCATAGCGGAGGGGCACCTGACTGATTCTACATTTCTACACAGGAGTGCGGGTGCACACCTAACTGTTACTATAAGTGTACGTAGAATGGGGGAGGCACACCTGACAGTTGTACACATTTGATATGACTGTACTGGTATGTCGGGTACTCCATTTCAGTCTGTAGTCATACTTATCGTGCTGGCTAGAGACATACCAGTGTACTACAGCTCCTACCTTTAATTACTTACATATTGGTTTATGACTTCCCAGCCTTCACATCTTACATCCAAATTCCTGGCCTGCTGTAGTCCATCTGTGTAGGCCTGGGGGTGGGGTTACCCATAGGACTCATTCAGAGGCCATTATACAGCATTTCTTTGTGTTTGTCTACACCTATCCTGCTGGCTGTGACTGTTGTTGGGTATGTGACCCCCACAACTGGCATGTGTGAGTCTCTTACCTTGTGGGTGTCCCAGTATTGAGGGTGGTGCTGCATTGCTGCCTATGTCGGATGCACATAGTACACTCCCTATACATGGTTAAGCACAGGTAGTGTCATGTTTGGCATCCCTTTTACTGTATATGCAAGTGGGAGAGAGGTATCATTCCCTGTGAACATACTGTGTCAGTGTATGTGCTATGCATTGCCTCTTTGCCAAGGCCAGGGCATACTGGGCATGCCTCCTTCTGCCTACTGGGGCAGGCTCAGGTTGTTCCTCCTCTGAGTCACTCTGTGCCTGTGAAGGCCTTGGCAATGGTGGGGGACTGTTTGGCTCTGCCGTGTGCTGTTCCTGCTGCAGCTGTTTCCACAGGATCATATTGTATAGCATGGCACATACTATGAAGATGTGGGCACATGTGGCTGGAGAGTACTGCAAGGGTCCACTGGATATGTCCAAGCAACAGAACCGTGATTTAAGCATCACAAACACACGCCCTATGAAGATTCTGGTTTGTGGGTGTGCCTCATTATGGCGTTCTTGCATGGGTGTGTGTGCATTTCCGATGGGTGTCATTATCCATGGTTCCAGTGCATAGCCAACATTCCCCACCAGGTGGCCATATGGGATGTCCCCCCTGGCAAATACCTGATACAGCTGTGAGGCATGCCAGATGTGGGAGTCATGATAGCTTCCAGGGCAGCCAGCACAAACATCCATGACAATGCCCTGAGCATTGCATATGACCTGGCAGTTGATGGAGGGGTATCCCTTGCAGTTTATGTAGCACATATCCTGCTCACCAAGTGGTGACTTGATGTGTATGTGCGTGCGGTCTATTGCACCCAGTACCTCTGGGTATTCTGCCACACGGTGGAAGTGACGCATATTGCTGGCCAACTCCTCCTGTGTTTGGGGGAAGTATATCTGCTCACTGGCATGTGGTAACATGGCATCCAGGAACTGGTGGAGTACCCTGAATGCTGATGCCTGTGAGATCCCCTTGATATCCCAGGTTGGCCTTTGAAAGGTACCTGTGGCTAGTATTCTCAAGCTTACACATACCTTCGTATCCACTGGAATGGGTTCCCCTCTGTTTGTTCTGGCTCTGAGGCGTGGCCAGCACAGTTCCACAAGTTGCTGTAGGGTGTCCCTGTCCACCCTGTAATGATGTACTATCTCCAGATCATGTAGCCCATGGTAGGTTACCCTGGGTCTGAACACTCTTCTCCTCCTCTGGTGCCTGAGATGGTTGTCAGCATCATCCTCCACACCACCTTCAGTCTCCAACACATGCTGGTGGATCAAAGCTATGGCAGCCCCTAACATGTACATATTAAAACTTCCCTATATGTATACACCAATTGTGCAGAGTACATGGGAATACACAAGTGTGTGTAAGGTGCTTTCACGCTTTATACTATTGTGCTATAGATGCTGCTGATTTCATTGGCTGTGTATGAGCAATTCCAGCTGCAAGGTATCTTACTTATGGGTTTTACAGTGAGTTCCGCAAGTGTGTGGCCTGTAGTGTGGAGTTATACTTGCCAGTCTTGATTAACGTTTTGCCCTTTAATTCCCTTTTAAACCTGGATCCCCTCCCATTGTCAGGCTTGCATCCACCTGCCAGCTTTCTTGTTTTATACTTTCCCTACTCAGTCATGTGTTGCAAAATGTGTTATGTAGCTAATATAATGCAATTCTGCTTTGTTCTGCTATGACACTTTACTGTTTTCTTTGCAGTACAGCCCCTCCCCTTTCCTGTTCTGCAGGTAGCTGCTAGCAGCCTTGTTAGCTGTTGTCAATGGCCAACTGTAGGTTCCTAGGTGTTAATTACTCATTTGTACTCCAGTTTCACTGCTGCAGCATTTCCTTATTTTTTTCCTTATATCCTTCCTGTTTCAGCTCCATTGCACGCCGCGCAAACCTGTTTACTGGGTTTAAGCACATTTGAATCTCATTTACATGCATACTCGGTTACCTTGTGTGCTGTCAGCTAAGCAAAGCTAAAGCCAGTTCAACACACCCCTTTCCTTCAGCTTTGCTTAGCTACAGGCAAATCAGGGTTAGCAAGGCTCCAATGTGCTTACAGCAAATGTGACATACCCTTCTCTTGATGTGATCTTTATCTCATGGTCACACCTCGGTTTTATAACACTATGCTGTGAGGTGCATCCTTACACCAGGGGGGATTCTGTGATTTAGTATTGCTCCTCTCATTTGCATAGGATTGTCTACTAATTCCTAGAAACCGTGCATAACACTGACACAGCCCCTTAGCAACCCTTGCAGCATGGTGTAGTTTAACATGCCTGCTATTGACTATTATGGGGAAAACATGAATTGTGTTAGAATGCACCTTTATTTTTTTTGTTTTATTTTTCTTATGATCTCATTTGCGCGCCACTGCCCTATGCTTAAACTTCGCGGTAGCAAGGGAAAAAAAGAACATTTTGTTTATATTTACATTTTGTACATGTTTTTTATGCCAATGGCTATATATTTAGCCATTGGCATATATTAACATTATAATGCATGGGTTTGGCCGGCTGACATGGGTCTGATTTTATGTTTGCAGTAATGTAAACCATTTTTTACGGTTTAGATTTCTGCATACTTACGCTATGCCTGCACCACTTCCTGGATCACTAAATACCTTCATTTGCATGCTACACTGCCACAAATAGGGTGATTAGCATACAGGAGCCAGGAGCTGTGCTGGCGTAGTGTACGCAGGTAGTGCATGTGAAAACAGCTCGTACCTGGATCGCTCGCCGGCCATATTTGGTGTTGGAACACCAACGCTACTCCTGCGCCTGGTGCAAGCTTTGTGAATTCTGGGGAATGACTATAAGTCACATATTTAGCATTATCACACAGAGTTAGGCTTTATAATAAAAATTGATGCCAAATTAAAATTTAGAGTTTTTGCCTTGTGAAATGAACCAATGATCACTGCTGGTGAACACTGACAGTCACAGATGTGCAATGCCAAGCTTTGCACAAAGAATAAAGCCCCCCACAAAAAAAAAGAAACAATAAAATGAGAAACAAATGTGTCTGTGTGATTATTTCTGAACTCTCTAGTCTTATACCATGAAAATGTAGATATTAAGGATGCC